>NW_028300963.1:4585000-4890000 GCF_049000335.1 Polistes dominula
CATTTAGTTTGTTTTTGTCCAAATACCAACCTCAGCTATGTTATTTAATAGACCAAGTACTTTAGTCTCCACGCTAGATTCACCTTGAAAACTTTCAAGTACTTGAAGAAACAATTCCATTCCTCCCTCGTCCAAAAAAACTTCGCACGTAGTGGCACTTTCGTCAGTTAAATTCCATAGGGCACTTAATGTGAATTTCATTGTAATATCAACTGATTTAGATTGAACTTTGGACTTGACCATTGTTAACAATTTAGACATATATTGCGGCTGGGCACCGAGCATAGACGTTTCTGCTGTTGATATTTTTGCTGCTAATATGGAGCAAATTGCTACTGACATTCGATTCATCGATGCATCGTCAAATGTCGATAAACAATTCATTACTAATCTTGCACACCTATTAGTGTCCATAATTGTATGAATTAAATTACTAGAATATCGTTAGATTTGTTATAATTCATCGTATATAAATATAACTTACCTGTATTTGTCAAATGTAACATCTTGTAGAATTCTGTCGCTACAGAGCGTTAATAATGTATTTTTTTGTAACTGATAATGAGATGGATACGATTCCATAGCAGTCAATGTTAAATCAACTATTTGTTTAAGAATTGATGGATGGATCATAACTGCTGATTCACCTTTTGTAAGATTGTAAAGGCACGCGGTTGCTGCCATTTGCACACGAAATTCTTGTGGATGTTCTCGCATTCCAGGCAGCACTAATTTGATTACATCAACGCGTGGTTCGAAAAAATTTGGAGTCAAACGAAATAGATTAAACAAACACTTTTGAATATAAACCGATCGATAAGTATACTTTTTTAATGCTTCTAAAATTTGAGATTCGGTTGCCGTACCACTGACCTGTATTAAAAAAAAAAGATTATATTAATATTTATCAATATATGATTTCTTCCCTAAGAATTTACAAATGAACTTACGACAAGATCAGGTCTATAATCTTCATTTGCAGGATTGATTAAACTATCCTCGTAACAAGTATCAGAGTGGACAAGACCAAGAAATTTTAAATGAGGATGTTTTTTAATAAATTCTTTTAAATCTTTCGGATTTATTTCATCTTTACCTAGAAAACAAAAACAAATGTATAGACAAATATATATAATAAAAATATATATATATACAAATAAACATAACTTACCAGATAAATCCAAACTAGTTAAATGTGGCATACAATGTACAGCTTTGAGAAAATCTCCTATTTTTTGTTTCTTAGGCGCAAACATTTCAAAAGCATATGTATCTTTTTCATCAGAAATATCCAAATTTCTTAATTCATTTAATTCCAATAAAACAGGTATCAGATTTCCGCATCCACTTATTTTTATATTATACATAGTTAAAGTTTTTAAACGATCTTTACATTTTCTTAATGGCGATATATCATCAACTCTAGTACATGATATATCTAAATTTTCTAAGAGCGGAAGATCTTCGACCACTATTTCTAATCCATGCTTATTAAATTCTGTTCCTGAGACATTTAATGTATGCAGCGCACGTAATTTGCTCAATGTTACTACCACACAATATCTACAAAAAATAAATTCATTTTCATTTGGTAGTATAAATGTTTAAATAAAAAATAATTCACGTTAAATACAGACCTAGAACAATCCATAAAACTGCCTCTAGCTACACTCAGCGACCTAAGATTTTGTAAACTCCAATCACTTAAACAGCTGATCAGATCATTAACAGTGACCTTTAAACCATTTACTACCAAATCTACAATCTTATGTTGTTTAAGAACTTTTAAACCTTTTGCAGATAGAGTAGATGCATCTTTTAATTTGACATGCCTAAAATGATGATAAATCAACAAATAAGGTAATCCTTCTTCTTTTATATGGTTTTATATATTTTATTATATTACTTATATAACTTAGCTAGTTTGTGTATTATACCTTAATCTAGTTGATTTAGAATCAAAAAGTGTAATGGTCAAATCAGATAACGTTTTCTTCTCGCAAAGGCTAGACAATAATAGTTCTGAAATTGCAGTTGGTAAAAAGACATCAGGATGCTTGAAACTAAGTCTGGTAGCCAAACTGGGTGATACGTCATTGGACAATGTACGAACTGTCATTGACGTTTCTGAGCTACTTTTGCTCAATGGGCATCTAACTTGATCTGAAATATATTCTTCTTTTAATGAAATATATTATTTAGATGTATGTACAAACATATGTATTACTTACCATAAGATGTAGGAGAAAATGATCCAGAGGAATGTTCATTCGTATCACCAGGATGTACTTCGCACAAAGCCAAGACATTGTCACAAATAAAATCTATGCAGACTTCTTGCAAACTTCTCGGTGACTCGAACATTTTATAATGTCAATATCATTCAACAAGTGTATATTTTATCAGTTATTTTGTTTTAACCTTTCAATATACCTTTATTCACTTGATTCTCTTTGGCTTATTATTTTCTCAATAGTTCAAGCTAAAGTTGCTTCAATATTTATTCGATAACAGATTTCCTCTTGTACATTGCCGACTTTTGACTAAGTACAAACGTACATCTGTGCAAGTGTTTTGCATTATAGACTAGCCAAGAAAACATTTAACATAAGAAAATAAGATTACTGTTGTGCTAAACACAAAAATGTAAGGTATACAACAACACAAAAAAAGAATCATACGAAGAGTCAAATAATAATGGAATAATGTCGACGTTATATTTTTCTATACAACCATTAAATAAAGAATGATTTTAAATAATTACATTACGTAATAAGATAATCCCACGTGTTTAAATAAATTCCAATTAAAACGCATATCCCAGTAGTATTGAAAATTATTGTAAAAGAAAAAAAAAGAACTTGCCAGATTGTAAAGAGTTGAATAGCACGGTAAAACGAATATTCACAAATGTCTTTAAATAATATTATTTAAATGTGATATAATTTGCACTATTTTCTTACTTAGACGAGGCTCCACATAAGACAGTGTTATTAAAATAAGGGAGAAAAACGATGATCTCTCACCTGTATAGAGGCCGCCATATTGACTGATCAAATGTCAAAACTATGTAAAAAGCATTTATCCGCAGAAAAAAAGGAAAACAAATAATGTTTTTTTTTTTTATTGACGTAATTAATTATGTATTTTTCTTGTATAAACAATGTCGATGATAAAAAAAAAAAAGATACAATATTGTAAGCTCGTTTAATTTCTATAGACTTTTAATCGAGAAACATCATCACATTCGATAAACTCGGTTGGAAATTTACTCGAATACTGCGCAAGTTTCTATAATAATTTGGTCATCCTCTTTCCCCAACACACCCCTCATCATCCCATCCTTTATTCGAATGAACTATTCTGATTTGACATTATTATCAAATATTTCTAAGGAACATATTTCTAAGAAATAGCTGACAATATTATCAAATTAAACAAATATAAAATAATATATTCGTAAGTCCCGCGAAATTTATTTACAATTTATTACTTATTTACACATTACCAATATGGCGCTTAAGTGTGGAAGACGTGCTTTTATGGTATACATTGTCATCTGATTCTTATTCAATTCTAGGTAAGATGTGCATTTTTTTTTTCTTATAGATCTATAGAATATATTTTCAATAGATATATACATATAAATATATATCCTAAAGTATCTCTCTCTCTAGTTATTTACATATCAAAGAATCTATTTGTCTTTGTTGTATTTTGACTGACAATGAATGAAGACAATGTGATTTGACAATGTGTATTTAAAATATTTTTAAGATATATATATATAAAGGAATAATTTCTACTTAAAAATTAAATGCTCAATTAAATCAACAATAAAAGCACAACATATATTCTTTGTTGATTGTGTGTGTGTGTGTGTTTCAGATTGAGAAAAACATTCCTCAAATTTGATAATTATGACTTGAATTTAAGGAAACAAGTGTTCAATTATTATGCAAAGAATGCAAATGTAATATCTTCAATTGATAAGTGATAGAAAATAATAAGAAAAATGCCCAGTTTACGTAAGAAGGTAGCTGGCTTTATGCGTCAATTATCCATTAGTAATTTGGCTGGTGCTGTTGAAAATATGAGTTTAGCAGAACAACCTCTTCGTAGTCCAAGATCAGTAACACAAGATTTTCCAAGCGAATGTTTCATTACACGTTATCTCAATGGGTATAAATAAAGCTTTATTTCATATTGTTTATGGTACATTTGTATTGTGTGAAACGCAAGATACAATATTTTTCATAATGATTTACAGATTAGAAACTAAACAAGAAGGTCCACCTATCTTGCATGGAAGAAATCCAGAGGAATTGCCTGTTAAGCAACTTGGAAATTACCAGGATGATAAAGAAGTATTCGCTGCTTTAACAGGCCCCGATAGTGGACTAACAGCAGTTAATCTTCAAGAGAAACATCTAAGTATGAATGACATTGATATTGATTATATTGACATGCTGGATCAAAGTGATCAATATAGAACAGGTTGGAGAAATAAAATAATATGATATTTTATTATATAATTGTCATTTTGATTTAATATAA
Organism: Polistes dominula; assembly: GCF_049000335.1. NCBI lineage: Eukaryota > Metazoa > Arthropoda > Insecta > Hymenoptera > Vespidae > Polistes > Polistes dominula. The sequence continues at coordinate 4,589,558 of NW_028300963.1, forward strand.
TATTATTTTTTTTTAGGTTCTAATTCATCTTCTGTTGTAATTGCTGGAGCCCCTAATTGGTTTCTTCCTCATGAAATGGCTTATGGTATTGCTACAACGTTATATGAAAAAAATCCTATAAACAATGTTAACAATGGTGAACCAATAGCTGACTGTTTTGGCATTTCTGCAAGACAAAATTCAGCGATATTGGCCTTGGCCGATGGTGTTAATTGGGGTATAATAAATTTAGACATAAGAGAACAAAGTAACTTATATAGAATGCAATAGACTAGAGCAATTTGTTTCCTTGTAACGCATGTTTAGGTACAAAGGCAAGCATTGCAGCAAGATCTGCGGTGCATGGAAGCATGGAATACTTGAATAAAGCTCTTTTCTCACCTTCGATAAATAGCGCTATAACTACGACAAAAGATGTTTTTGTAGCCCTCCTACGTTCATTCCATGCAGCACATTCGTTAATACTTCAGGAACAAGGCATGCTCACAACATTGACCGTATGTGCGGTTCTACCCTTAGAGAGCACAACCACTACTTCTGGTATTCGCCATAACAAATATGTGGCTTGTACGTGCAATGTTGGCGATAGTTTAGCATATGTATATTCAAGGTAAAATATAATAGCAGATTATAAGAGTCCTTAGAATTTATTAAACGTAATGTAATATTTAGACTATATTATAACTAGACTGACACAAGAAAGATTTAGATATGTAGATTTAGTATGGTTTATAATATAAATTTGTATGCATACAAATTTGCTTAAAAAATTGTTTTAGGAAAACTGGTGTTAGAGAAATAACCCGTGGATCTCACGATATTCATTGCATGCGCGATATGCGTGATGCGTTAGGAGCTTTGGGACCAGTTGATGGATCTAATCCAGAATTAAATAATTTAACACTCGCCATAACGGAAGTTGAACTTGGTGATGTCGTATTCTTAACCAGTGATGGTATATCGGATAATTTTGATCCAGTAGTTGGAAAATTTGCAATTTTACCAAATCACAATGTTGCTTCCGATATAACAATATCAGTGAAAAGTAACAATGATGTAAGAACAAAAACAAGAAGAAAATCGGCTGAAAATTTACGGCACGCAGAGTCTAGTAATAGTAATGGAAATAGTAATAGTTTACCTGTGGTAGAAGCATATCAAAGACACGAGCTTACGCTCTTGAGAATGGAAGATTTATTACGAAGAGGAGTTTCCGGTGAAGGACCACCATGTAATAGCGCCAAACATCTTTGCGAACTTCTCTTAGATTTTGCAGTAAGTTTATTTGAATACTGCACAGTACTGTACATTTCTATACAGTTCTCTATGTAATTTTATACAATCCTATGTATACATAATACAAATAATTATATCTTTTATGTTATAAGGTACGCATTACAGCTGCCAAACGAAGAATATTAGAAGATACGGATTTGTATTATGCGCAACATAAAGATGGCCAATTAATGCAATTGTCAAAGCAAGAACAACGAAGTAGACGAAAAAAGACTTTAGATAAGATATCTATGATACCAGGAAAATTAGATCACGCTACGGTTGTAGCATATGTAGTTGGATCATACAATCCATCAGAATGCAATCTATAATCATTTGGAATATTAGAATATTATTGTTTATTTCATAAAAGAGAAAAGAGAGACAAATTTTTATAAAATGTCAAATATTTCTCTATTATACAATTTGACAGGATATCAAATTGAAAAGAAAAATTTTATTTAATATTTAAGTATTCATAAAAAGAGAAACTCTTAACATTTATTATAAGAAAAATTAATCAATGGAAATGTTTAATATTTTGTTTACAAAATTATACAAAATGTATTATATAATTTTTTTTATTTTTTTATTATTAAAAATTTATTAATTTAAGATACGTTCCAGTTATTCTCGTAATAAATATAGTAAGAGGAGAGAGAGAGAGAGAGAGAGAGAGAGTGTGTGTGGAAAAGAGAAAGAGAAAGAAAGAAAGTATTATTTCAGATATTATGACAAAGTTCTTGCAACCAAAATGTAAATGTATGTTGTAAGAAAATTAACGAATCTTTATAATTAATCTCGAATATAGAAATAAAAAAAATGAACAAAGTATAAAAATAATTGTTATTCCTTAAAAACGTCTTTAGTTGTATAATGAATAAAACATTAATTTTATATATTTTATCATTTTATTAAGATGACGTTTAATTAATGTGTGCAAATAATCGTAAAATACGATACTTGTGATATTGATATTATACAAAATATATAAGAGACAAGTTTAAGATAAACACAAGTGCAATTTGAGCTAACAGCTCCTATATAATCAAAAGAAAAAGTTTGTTCTAATCTTATAGTTTTTCTTCCTCTTCTTACCTTTACCCAGTATTTTCTCTCTTTTTTATTTATTATTAAAAATACAATTTATTAAATTTAATTATTGAAAAAGTTTAATAATGTCATCTAGCTATTTTTTGTATTTGGGATAGTATTCATTCTGTGTGTATATTTATATTTATTATAAAATTTACATCATTTTTGGAAATACATGTATACAAAATGCTGGAGAAAAGTATAGTTGCATCCCCGTCGTAAGTGCTGTATCTCCTCTCGGAGATTTCTTTCTCTCCTGTTTGCATGCGAGGAAAACACTCTCGTGTATCGTAGTCCACTCTGGTAGCTTTGCTTTCTTCTTTCTGGCTGCACTCTAGCCGAAGAAGTTCCGCGCGAATTTTGTCCCACCACGGATACCAATGAGCTTGGCATCCTGTATATTTCGTCTGTCACTTTTACAAGTTCTTCAAAAGAATCCGACTTGAAAACAAGCAGCAATCCCTTTGGGATGCTGCCGGCAGGGTGTCCATCCATCTGACCTTGAACATTATCTCGTCGATGCTGCCGCCGGCGAGGTGTTTCATTTCGTGCAGTATTTGAGATTATTTTCGGTCTTCTGTCTCTACTCCGCTGTATAATGTTTGAAGGTGTTGCGCCGGTATTTATCCGAGTCTAGCGAGTACAAACGGGTCTTCAGATGCTCGTATTTACCTGTAAACATAGAGCTCTAGAGGAGGAGTTCCTCCGTTGTCTCTGGATCTAAGGCGGCCACCACGAGATTGTATTTTTCATCTCGTTCTCAGTGATACTGTTACATGCGAAGATGGATCGGTGTGCAATCGGTTTTCCAAACCGAGGGCAACTTACAAGAGCGAGATGTACTTATTCAATTGTTAGGTAACTGTTGCTGCAGTCGGAGGAGAGCCTCGCATTGTGCAGCCAGGTCTTGTGGTGTACTTTGGTTCAGAACGCTGCTCGCCGGTTGTTGTTGGGGGACGCGCAAAGATATGTCGTGCTTCCCATCGACAATCGTGTTTCTCGGCATGATCTCACTTTTTGCTAAATTCTCCTCTGAATCGCGGACGTATGCACGCGAAAAAAGCCTCTTTTTCAACTTAAGAAAACGCGACGTGATAAAAAAAAGGTTCCTATGTGACAAGAAAAGATGGCGTTTTGCGTGAATATGTGACACGAAAATGGTGTCTTGAGAGAATACGTAGCACGAAAATGGCGCCTTATGTGATACGTGGCACAAAAATGGCGACTTACGCGTAAGCCGGTTTTCTTCTTAACCGCGTTGCCGAAAAATAAATCACTTAAATCACGTTGGGGTCACCACTTTGAGACGTGTTCGGTATCTGTAAGAGAATGGACTATACCAAGTGAATGGAAAAAAACTATTTTTATTTAGAGAATATTTCATAGTGCTTGGTTACGAGTAAGGATTCGAACTGAATGGTTGTGGCGAGCGATTGCTTCGGTCATCCGATGTGTAAAAGAACCTGAATTTACTAGTGTGAAAGAAGAGAAACAATGGCGCGTAAATGACCTGCTTCTGCTGATATTTGTCTGCCCTCTGACGTTACTAGCAGGAGATAGCTAGGACACCATTTTTGGTATTCGTACTGCCCTCTGATGTTACTAGCGAGAGGTAGCTGAGACGCCACTGACTGTTACTTAGGAGTCCTGCATCAAATTCCATACAGTCTAATAGAAACAGTCTAAGCCCGGTGGAGCATCGACTGAAAATAATAATTTTAATGTACAGATGCAAAGTCCTATGCAAAGTCCAATGAGCGTTAGCCAAATTCAAAATCCTGTACTTAGCCCATATCCTCCTGCTAAAAGTCCTCACATGTTAAGTAATAACTCGCTGAATAACAGAAGTCCAGTTATAGGGGGTAGTCCTGGTCCGCCATTGGTAAGACTTGTAAAACGAATGAAAGTAAACACCTTTGTCTTTAATTTGCCATTAAATTTATATATGTTGTAATTTAAGGTCAGACCAAATACACCCATCTTGCAACAGAGTATGCAAGTATTGCAGATAATTCATGGTACACCACAAGGATATCAGCAAACGCCTACGCAATTAGTAACAAGGACGCATCTGTTTGGAAATCATCAACAAATTCAAATAGCGGCTACTAAACCGGCCAAACAACCACCACAAATTTTGCCTAAGCCACCAAATCAACAAAATACTACTTCTCAACAAAAGCCTCAATGTGTAACAACAACTATTACGAACCAGGTACAAAAATTTGACACTAAGTAAATTATGGATTATCGTATCCAATGTATTTTTTCAACAGCCAATATAGATTGTAAATATTATTTCTTTATTTTGTTTGCTTAGGTCACGCAACAAACGCAACCACAGATTGTTCTTGCTGGTCCACAACCAAATCCTACAACTGCGACAATGATACCTACTGCTCAAGGTCTTTTATTGAACCAGGTTAGTAAAATTGTTATTTATATAATACTATCAGTTTGCACGTTCATTACTTTGTCATTCAATAATGCAAATATCACGGCAATGTGTAAATACTTGTAATATTTCAGTATGCTCTCTTTATATCTGTCATAATAGCTTGCGTGCATATATCTTATCACTAAAGATTGCTTCGTGCTTCACATTTATCACATTTGGTACATAGGTTCTACCATCAACTGGACCAGTTATTGTTCAACAACAACCAGGTGGTGTTCAACTTATACTAAGGACACCAGCAAGCGCCCAGCAACAAACCCATACTGCACAGGTGATGGTGTCATTCATACTGTCATGCATTATCATATTCCAAATTCATATTCATTGCTTGTTTAATTTTCAAATAACATAAGAAGTTACTCTTGATTTTTATTTTATAAACTAAATATTGAAATTTAAATTTAACATTAAAATTTAAGATTAAAATTAAAATTAAAATTGAATAAGCAGAATTTAAATAAGTCACGTTGACATTTCGAATATTATAAGTTGATCATTTTTAAATGACAAAAGTGATCAATATATATATATCAATATATAGAAAGACTTTTTGATACTAAAATTTGAAATAGTATTTCGGTTAAATACTCGTTAAAATGATAAGATAGAATTGCATTTTTTTTAGAAGATTAGATGTAGCAAGATACAATTATATTTTACAGCTAATGCAACAACAACTGGTAAGAGTTGTCACAGCTCAAGGTATGCAACTGCAAGGAATTGCGCCTACATTTTTTGCCGTACCAAATGGCTTTCAACCGGCCGCATCACCAGTGATTAGACATACTCCCTCCAGCCCTGTTCCAGGTAATTGAATCGAAATCAAATTTGATTAATGCTTATACTTGAATTAAAATAATCATTTGTTATATTATTATATTATCTTTGCTTGTTTTTACAGCTAATACAGGTGCTAGCAATTCTATCGTAATTCAAAATGCTATGGTACAAAGTCCCCAACCACAACAAATAACGCAAGTTGGTACAGCTAATACATCTGGTAATACTACGTGTACTCAAAATATCGTTGAACACAATTTACTACCTCCGCCAAAGAAGAAAGCAAAGAAGAAGAAAAAGCTAAAAGAAAAGACGATGAACCTCCAAAATTAGATTTGGCTAGCATTATAAAAATATCAGGAATTGGAGATGAAGATGATATGTTTGACTCTGATAAAACAGATGTGTCGTGTCCAGTTCAAGTGGAATCTAATATAGGACAAACTTTAACTCAAGTTACACCGCAAGTGACAGTAGCCAGTTCAATAGCTCAAAATCAAGCACAAGTACCTGTAGCGAATACAATGAATACGCAAGCCACTGTTGCTTCTCAAGGATTTAACAGTCAGCTTGTTGCTCAACTTCAAATGCCTGTACAAAATACGATATCAGGATTACGTCTGGCAGTTGGAGAAGACGGAAGGGTTGTCTTACATCATACTCCTGATCCAAATCAACCGGAATTAGATCAAGCTACTGCTCAAGCATTAATAAGATCTCTTACGCAAGGAAGCAGTCAAAATGCTCAGATTATGTCTCATTTGCTGGGTCAAGCACAGACCGTATCACAAAGTGTTCCAAGTAATGTGGTGCAAAGACAGAAATATGTGCAGTCACCTAGCAATCCAACATCTACCAATACTACAAGTTCAATATGTTCACAAAATGTTATTTGTACGACAAGTCCAGTGCAACATATGCAAACGTGCTCGAAAGTAAATAATCCACAAAAAATTGTAAATATTTCTCATGATGCCAATTCTACGTCAAATACTTGCGTGCAAAATAGTCAAGGATCGTTGCACACTGTAGATATGCAAATTTCTAAAAATGTTAACATACAACATCTTATACAAACACCGAAGAATATTCAATCATCAAATGCTAATATATCATCTAGTAATAGCATTTCAACATCTTCAGATGTTGTAACATCTAAACCTTTGTGTACAACCTTTAGTATACAAAGTTCTCGATTGTCAAATACAAATCAGACAAATATCAATCAACATTTGTCCAATATTCCAACACAAAAATCTAGTCAAGTGCGCCTTACGAATTGTATTAATTGTATTAATACTAATATACGTCAGAATTTGAATAAATCATCGCAACACAGTACTCACGTTCAAAAATCTATATCTAACAATGCAGGAGTATCAAGTGAACATATTGTCAAAAGCAATCAGAATCAACAATCGAATCAGCAAGAATCATTAAATTTGCAAGAATCGCAATTATATCAGCATAATCAGCATCAGCAAATAACTGCACAAACTGTACAAACTCAAAATGTGCAACACGTATTCGAGCAAAATTTACAAGCAGCCAGTTCAAATATACAACATAATTCTGTAAATATGTTACAACAAAGTTCATGTAATACTATACAGCATGATAGTATGAACGTTTTACAGCAACATTCTAGTATCCAACAAAATACAATCAATGTGATGCAACAAAATACATCTGGTAATGTGCAAAGTATAGAGCAAAATGTACAGACTGGTACAAGTGATATGCCTTTAGGTCAACAGAATGTAATAGCTAGATTACAACAACAAAATACATCTTTATTACACAATACGAATGTGCAACAAAATATGAATGTACAACAGCAAAAGATCGTTTCTGCAAACACATTTTCTTCTGTGAACGCGCATCAGTACGAGTCTCAAAACTCGACTAATGTTATGCAACAGGGTATTAACACGCAACAAAATAATCAACATCAAAATATTCTTATTACCAGTACTCCTGTAGCTACTAACACTCATCAAAGTGAATCGCAAAAAATAGAACCGCAAGCTAGTAATGTGCTCAATTCGGCGACTAATAATATTTTAAACAATGCACCCAAAATTACCCCAGAAATTTTGAATGCATTGAGCAATTTAAATCCGAATGATCAATTATTAATTGCTAATGCGAATGGACAAATGCAAGTAATAAGCCAACAATTCTTGCAACATTTATTAACTGGACAATTGAATGCTACAAATCAGACACAAAATCAAAATCAAACGCAGAAAATAGTCATTGGAGAACCAGATGCGAATAACCAAAATTTACAAGGTGTTCAGATTAATACCCCTACCAGTCAAATAATAGTCAATAGTTCTGGCGGAGCTCCCACAATTCAAAATAATATACAAAATATAGTTGTCCAAGCTGCTCCATCGCAAATGCCACATCATATACAGATTCAAAATTCTGGTTTTCCAAATCAATTCATCGACAATCTAAATCAACAGCAAATAAGGAATTTGGGCAATAATCCACCGAAGAAAGCAAAAATTGTGAAAAGAGCTAAAGTTGCTGTTACCACGCAAAATGTTGGAAATACACAGGTAAATATGAAATATATATATTTCTTTTGTATAATAAATATTATATACCACGAATAATAATCATTTTTCATAATATTTCTTTTTTTTTTTTTTTTAAGACGACAAGAACAATTACCATCACTCGGCCAACAAGTGTAACAACAACAAGCACGTCTAATTTGCAAAAAGTTGACAGCATTAATAAAATAGGAAATGTTGTATGCCAGAATACAAATACCAGTAAAAGCGAACCTACACAGATTATCACAAATGGTCCTTTGATATCTTCGTCACCCAGTAGTCACGTGTCTATTCCTTCAAATGGACAAATGGTCCAGAGAGTGCAGACTATACAACTACCTACGAATAAACAACATTCATTAAAAAATATACAATCACAAATACAAACTATTATAACGCGGAAGTTTAGTCAGCCATCGGACTCAGCTAATTTAACAAAATTGTATCAAGAACAACACAAAATCATATCAAGTGGGAAAGTGGTCAGTACTACAACTCATCCTATTAACAATGTAAGTCAATAAGTTTTGGTCAAGAAGTTGAAATCAATTGTTTGAGTTTCCTTATCATATTACATAATTCAATTACAAATATTTAGATAAATATGCTGTAAAATTATATCATATTTTTTAATTATAGGGACCAGAGACAAACTTTAACGTCAATGTTGTGGCAACGCTAGCTACTAATACACAGTCGCAAAATACATATAAAAATCAAACATCATCTGTTCAACCACAAACTCAAACATCTACTGCTACTTTACCAGTAGTAACGTCAAATCTAAATACAACTACATCTACTTCTTTACAAAACAATTCAAATAATAATTATATGAACAATCTTCCGGTAAGATATGATCATTCATCAAATTTTATTAGATCTGTTCAATTTGAAATATTTCTACGCTGCTATCTTTTTTACGTTTTAATGAGATATGAAATAAGAATAAAAAATGGCTAATGGATTTTTATTTTATTTATATTTATATATAAGGATTTTTATATTTTGTATATCCATGAATAAACGCGAGTCTGTAAGTATATGATTAATTGAACGGATTTAATGTTATTATTATAATTATTATTTGAGGAGAAAATATAATAAATGAATAATCATTTTCGTAGGTTACACAAAATGTTCAGGTTCAACAATGTGTAGTATCAAACAACTCTACCCAAAATGTGCATCAGACGCACACCAAACAGCACAAGTTTTATCAAAATCATGGAAATCAGATGATCAATCCGTCCTGTACTAATTTGCAACTGTTCTCACCACCAAGTACCTCCACAGCTCCTATGCAAAATAACGCACAACAGCAATTACCCCTAGTTCAAACACAACAAGTAGGCATGCAACAATCTACGCAATGTCAAACGGATCCATTGGACGTAAAACCAAATATACAAACACCGAGTCCTGTTAAGCAAGAACTTTCCTCGCCAATTCAAATTCAAGTCCAAAGTGGTTCTCCTGCAGGTCAGGTAGCCTCACCTAGAATGATTGGTAAAGGAACTCAAAGGATTCAGAGCCCTGTAAATAATCCTGGAAATTCAAGTAAACAACAACAACAACAACAGCAACAACTTGTCAGTCCAGGAAGTGTCTCGAGTCCTTTGATAAGTCCTAGACAAGGTGTGAAAAGGCCAGCATCAAGTCCGATTTGCAGGCAATTCAATCGTAGTGATTTGTGAGTATTTTTATATCTTTACGATGTATTACATTTATTTGATTAACTGAGAAACATTGACACATTACGTTATACATTATTACATTTGTATTTCTAGATTGGAACAACAATTAAAAATCGATCAAAATGAAGCAAGTAATCCAGATGTAAATACTCCATTTTTAAACAAATATGATGCTTGTAAACGGCTCGTTAGATATCATTGTTTAAATGAACAAGTTTTAAGTACTAAAGATTTAGCTAAAGCGGACGAAATTTTTGAAGAAACGGCTAAACACTTATTGACCAAATTTAATTCTATGATGAATAAATACACATATCTTCTCTTAATGGAAAGTATGGTATGTATTATGATTCAAATAATTTTAATTATCTTTATGGAAAAATTATATATTACTACAAAAAAAAATAATAATATAATTATAACAATTTACAGAGAGAAGTAAGAACGTCGGAATTAATGATGATAGATAGAACCTTTGTGGCTGAGGAACAAAATAGGCTAAATAGGTTGCGTGAACAGGAGGCCAAAGTTAATGGTAAGAAATATTTCATATGTATAATGATATTTTTCAAATGTATTCTCGTAAAAGAAAAAAAAGACAAAAATCAATATTGATTTGAATTTGCAGAAGAATTTAAGAAAGAGGAAAAACCACTGGTACCAAAAGTTGAGCCTGGTCTTGTGGAAGATGACAAGCTATCATCGCCTTTAGAAAACGTCTCGGTGAAGCGCGAATTAGAAGATGAATTTTCAACGGAAGAATTAGAATCTAAGCCATTGATAAAACAATCTAGTTGTACAAGTGGTGATTACGATGAGTGGCTTGAAATTCAAAAAGAACTCGGTGTATATCCGTCTGCCACGGACTCTTTTAAATGTAAGAGCACTAATAATAGTGGCAGTAATGGTGCATGTACTGTGGGTATTTCTAAATCATCTAAAAACGAAAGAACAAGGGCTAACGGTGATTGTCGTGTTAATGTTGCAAATACAAGTATTTCCGGAAGTTCGAATACCATTGTAAAGGACAATTGTAGTGATCAAGATAATACTGCTGTTTTTGAAAGACGTTGGAGTAGTGCTACGGACCTCGAAAGAGATTTATTAGAAGACACTGAAAGTTTGGATGGTTTAGCATTACATTCTCAAGCTCAATGTCCAGGCTCTCTTCATGTAAGTAACGAAAGTGGAAACGATAATGAACATGATGACATTACCGCACAGGTACAATCTGCTATTGATAGCATTTTAAATCTTAAAAAACTTCCTACAAACACTTTATCTGGCAATAGTGGTAGTAGTGCATCGCAATCCAGTGAATCAAAGGACACAGTGCTTGATCAAGCAGTCTGTAGCATACTAGGCTCGTGACCCTCCTTTAACAAAGTATGTTAAAAAAGTGAAGTTAATAGTGAACATCAAGCTGATTATTAACCTTCCAAATTTTAGACGAATTTTAGACAAACATTTTCTTCTGTGAGTTTCCGCAATAAGCAGAAGGACTTTCTTTGCTATTGATTCTGTAGGATCACCTTCAAAACGTTTACGTTTTGAAATCTCATTTCTTAAAAGCGTATTTAAGAAAGTAATGTGATTTTAAATTTTGTTTTTATACATGTATATGAACGTATTGTAACAGACAAATTGGATTAAGCAAATATGTGATTCAGTATGATTTTTTAAAAGTTTTTTCATTCAAGCTTATGTTTTACAAAGGCAATAACTACTCATAACAAAAGGATATGTATACTTTACCGTAGTAATGTAGGTGTAATAAAGTAATCGTGTTAATCTAATTCTAGCAGCTGTACATGTGGATAGATATATACATATATATATATATATATATATATATATATATATATATATCTATATATATATAGATAGATAGATAGATTACTTGCTCAGATTTTTCAATCTGCCACTTTGTAATGTAATTTTGTAAAAAGTAATTATTTAAAGCAACTATTCCACTTTGTCTGTAGTACTTGTAGGCAAATCTTATAGATACTTAAATATGGGTTGGTGAATTGTACATACGTTTTTAACGTGTATTATTATTAATATTATTATTATTATTATTATTATTATTATTATTATTATTATTACTATTATTTGTATTATTGTTACTGCGAGATATTTTTTTCCGAAGTACTATTATGATTAATATTATTATTATTATCATTATTATACTGGGTAGACCGCGAGACGTGATGGGTGTGGACAATATTAAGAGGGATTTAAAAAAAAAAAAGGCTACGAAGACCGTGAATGGAAAGGTCGTGCTCAGGGACGGGAACATTGGCGGAATTTAGTATTTGTGGCAATGAACTTTCGAGTTCCTATCGCCAATTAATAATAATAATAATAATTATCATTATTATACTAATAATTGTGACCGATACTATCGTCTTGGTTGATGGCGAGAGTATTGACTAAAGAGAAGAAGGTAGTGTATTACGAGACTGAAACGAATAATGGTATCGAGCATGGAAGTAAATGAAAATCATGTGTAGAGTGAGAAAAGTACATAAAACGTTTACATTGTTTCTTTTACTTAAACTTATTACTATTTATCATATATACAATTTCAATCTTATAAGATAACAAAAATCAAAAAAATTAAGAGAAACATTTTTTAAATGATTGAAGTATTTTACAACTTTTCTGGCATCACACATAGAGTCACAGTGGATACGAAGAAATGGATGAGGAGAATGTGTGTATAAAGAGAATATATATGTGGTAAAAGGATATGCGTATACATATATATATCTATCTATCTAAGGGTGATCTAAATACATATAGTAAAGAAATATATTATAGCATACATAAGCCTTTATATATAGTTCTTATTTTCTTAACGACAGTGTTGTAAAAGTTTGATTAGTGACAGTAAACATCACAGAAATTTCATAAAATGACATGCTCTAAACCAGCATATAATAATATTTGTTTAATAAATTATAATAGAGCTAATAAGAGGTGCAGTTTTCTATTTTAAAAAAAGAAAATGTTGTTTTTATTATTGAATAATACTTCTATATGTAGAATATCTACATAATTATAGACATATCCTTTTTCCACATGGGCATTGACCACCACTCTTTATATACAAAGATATAATGAGATGATGTTTTTGGCAAATACAATCCAAGACTGACATATATACTACAGAGAAACAAGCAAAACTATATAATGTATTACAATAAGAAATAATCAATAATCATTTGTACATAATAATCATTTCCACTCTCAACGGCAATCGCGACTTAATTCTTCACAGATTTTAAAATTTGGATATGCTACAGTTCTTTTGATCCTAATAAATTGCCGATATTTCACGAATACACATTTGAACCTTTCTCTCCTTATTATAAAATTAAACTCTTTATTTTTAATTATTATTTTTCTTTTAATTTAACATGATCTTTTCTGATATACTATAATATATTATTATTATTATTATTATTATTATTATTATTATTATTATTATTATTATTGTTATTATTATGATTATTATTATTATTATTATTATTATGTAACAGAGTAAAGTAAACAGATATAATATGCACAAAAATTTTATATGTATGAAAAGAACAAAAATAATAATTGAAAACATATAGCGATAAATTGTATATTTTAAATGATATTTCATATAACGCGGAAAAGAATTGAAAATATTTCAACATCGAAAAAAAAATTCATTCGCCACAGAGGTAATTTTATCGTGTAAGTATGCATGCGTGTGTACACTATATATATAGATATGTATAATTGTGTGTATATATATATTATATATGTGTACAAATATATATTATATATATATATATACACACACATATATGTATATCACACCAGGAAGAGAATATTTTCTTCAAAAAAAAAAAAAAAAAAAAAAGAACATTGAAATAATAAAATAATTTGCATAAGTTAAAAATAATTAGCAGGGTCCATAGGAGAATTTCACCATAGGCGGAAGGTATTCATTTTTGCCTTATAAAAACCAAAAGAAAAGCGATATCCATTATTTTTTGTACAAAATATCACTCCTTCTAAGTTGTACATATTTATATAAATACACTGCAATTTTCTTTATATGTAAATACATAAATACTTACGTATACGTACATATTTATATAACAGATAAATTTATACATATTTATATACATATATATATATATATATATATATATATATATATATGTATATAATGTATATTATATAATATATATGTAATAATATATATGTATGTAACGATTATTGATACTTCTGAAAGAACTGATATAAATTTACTGTACTTACGTAAGTATTTATGTACATACATATAAGTAATGTATATAATATCATTGTATAAAGGCGAACTTCTGTAACTCTAAATACTATGCTGAAAAATGGATGCTGAAAAAAAACAATTGAAATTAATGAGAATAGAGTAAATAAATGTATATTTTATATCTCTACATTTAATGTGTTTAGGAAAAATGTAAATTAGAAACTCTTTTGAGTTAATACGTTATAGAAGTTTGACTATTTTTAATGTAGTAGTAGCATGCTATTTCAAATTTCGCGTGAAATTATTTATTGCATGATTTTTAAATTTCCTCCCTTTTTTCTTTTAACAGTAATGTTACGGCAACCAATGAGTGTTGGTTTTTCCATTGCATCCATTAATAATCGTATTTCTCTTCAATGCTTTTCTTCACTACGTTATATAAATAGTATTATTATTATTATTTATTACTATTTACTATTAATATGAATATCAATAATAAGTTAATTAAATTTTGTATAGAAATATATTTATTTAAAAAAAAAAAAGATGAACACATTTTCTTTGACGTCACTTATATCGAAAGTACACTTCGATCATATGATTCACTTGATGCATGCGCATATATGTTAGTAGGGTGTTTAAGGTGTCAATGAAAGAGATTTAAAAAAAAAATTACCTACATGAAAAATAAAAGCTTAAGTATCAAGAATAAATAAATATTATTCATTTTTTTGGGTCAAAATATTGAAATTTACGTTACATTTATCGATACGTATCCCTTGGTGCGTACCATGCGGCGTGTATGTGTATGTGTACGCGTGTGTATGTGTTTGTGAAATGAATTTCTTCTTCGCTTATACTTAACCTCTGTCGTCGTTGTTGTTGTTGTGTAAATAAAACTGTGGAGTAAACTCAATAAGAATAAAAAATCAGGTTAGTTGGCGTCATCATTTATAAAATCATTTCAGATTGAATAACGAATAAAAGCATGTTTACGTATTGTTTACAATTGATACGATAAGTTATATATAGATTAGATAGTTTCAATAATGAATGAAATAATTTGATAAAAATTTATGAAAAAAAAAAGAAGAAAAAATTATAATGGGGGTTGGGATAATTGTTAAGATAATTTTTCAGATAATATATATGGCGGCGGAAGAAATAAATTGTAACACTGCTATAACCTCTTCAGAAGACACGAAACAATCTGTTACTAGTACATCCCAACATGCAGAATCAAATAAAGAGCAGAACGTTATTAGGCCAAATGAACAAACAACTCGTCCCAATAATTTACAAAGAATTCAACAAAGAAAGCAGCAAATGTTTAATTGGCCACAAATCAAAAAGATATTGAAATTAGCAACTTATAGTGCCTGTCAGGTTGTAGATTGTAATTGTACCGGTTGGAAAAATGCTCAACCTTTATTGAGAACACCTAGAAATGAAGTACAACAATCTGTTACCAATTTCTTTGATCCGTGCAAAACTTGTACTCATATTTTAAAAAGTCATATCACTCATTTACCTCAGTCAGAGGAAGAAATTAACAAGCTATTGGGTATGGTGATAGATGCGGATAATTTATTTATGGGAATACATAGAGAAGAAGATCCGGATACAAAAAAAGTATATTTTTATTTATATAAGCTTTTAAGAAAATGTATACTTTCTATGACAAGGCCAACGATAGAAGGTCCTTTAGGTCAACCACCTTTTGAAAGACCTAGTATAGCAAAGGCGGTGATGAACTTTGTTTTGTATAAATTTGGTCATTTATCTCAAAGGGAATGGCAAGCTATGTGCGATATGGCCAAAATGTTTTTACATTGTTTGAATCATTGGAATTTTGAAGCACCTAATACTAGAAAAGCAACGGTCAATAGCGACGAAGCACCAGCTTACAAAATAAACTATACGCGATGGCTTGTTTTTTGTCATGTACCTGCATTTTGTGACTCTTTACCTCATTACGATACACCATTAGTATTTGGTAGAACATTGTTACAAGCTGTTTTTAAACCAGTCTGTAGACAATTAATGGATAAATGTCACAATGAAAGAGACAAAATAACACCCGAAAAGAGAGTTCTCGTCTTGACGCATTTTCCAAAGTATGTATAATATTTTCGTTTAATTACTATATCCTATAATTCATATTTCATTTATTATATATATATATATTATTATATATAGATTTCTTTCAATGTTGGAAGTAGAAATTTATTCAGACAATTCTCCAATTTGGGATCCTGAATTTAAACAAGTACCACCTTCACATTTACAAGTTAATTTAGACCAAAAAGGAAATCAAGGAAGGAGAACAGGTGAATTTGAAAAGGTTACGGTTGTTCCAAATGACAAAGACAATTTTACAACGATAAACATAAGTCCAGGGATAAAAAGACTTCATGATAAAAGATCACATTCTGAGAGTCGATTAGATACAAAAAGAAGAAAAAACGAAGAATATTTTGAAGATCTTGCTGACGAAACTGTTGCGGAAATAGTTGCGACTATCAATGATCCTAATTACATGAGCGGACCCGATGCTGTATTTCCGCCAAATACAGCACGAGACGAGACTGCAAAGATAGAAGAGAGTAGAAAAATAATTGAATTTCATGTTGTAGGAAATAGTTTAACGCAACCAGTTTCAAAACAAACGATGCTTTGGTTAATCGGTTTACATAATGTTTTTAGCCATCAGCTACCTAGAATGCCAAAAGAATACATATCTCAATTAGTTTTTGATCCGTAAGTATTAGAATTAAGTAATATTAAATTATACAGTAGTAATAATAATTTAATAGTAATTAAATTAAAAAAAGAAAATAATTTGAAACCTAATATTTGTATTTATGTGTCTAGGAAACATAAAACTTTAGCATTAATCAAAGATGGACGTCCTATTGGTGGTATATGTTTCCGCATGTTTCCAACTCAAGGTTTTACAGAAATAGTATTTTGTGCAGTAACGAGTCAAGAACAAGTAAAAGGATATGGTACACATCTAATGAATATGCTTAAGGATTATCATATAAAAAATAATATATTACATTTCTTAACATTTGCGGATGAATTTGCAATTGGTTATTTTAAAAAGCAAGGCTTTAGCAAAGACATAAAGTTACCACGTGCGATGCATCAAGGATATATTAAAGATTATGAAGGTGCTACGTTGATGCACTGCGAGTTAAATGCTAAAATTGTATATACAGAATTTACAGCGGTTATAAGAAAACAGAGAGAGATAATTAAACAATTGATTCAACAAAAGCAAGAAGAAATTCAAAAAATTCATCCAGGTTTAACGTGCTTTAAAGAAGGTGTCAGAGGTATACCGGTTGAATCTATACCTGGAATACGTGAAACTGGATGGAAAAGTTATGCTCAAACGAGAACGAGAGGTGTAGCTAAAGGAACTCAAGGACCAGAACCAATGGAAGCGTGTTTAGATATTACGGATTCTTTGTACACTGCGCTAAAAAATGTCTTAAATAGTGTGAAAAATCATAGCGCAGCTTGGCCATTTTTAAAGCCAGTAGATAAAAATGATGTACCTGATTATTACGATCACATAAAATATCCAATGGGTATGTACCATGTTTAATTATTTCTATATTTTCTAATTTAACGGTAAACAAAATATTTTATCGTTCATGTATCATTTCAGATCTTAAGAGCATGACAGATCGTTTAAAAGCTAGATACTATGTAACTAGAAGATTATTTATAGCCGACATGACACGAATTTTTACAAACTGTCGCTTGTACAATAGCCCTGACACCGAATATTACAGGTGCGCTAACGCTCTTGAAAAATATTTTCAAACTAGAATGAAAGAAATTGGACTGTGGGACAAATAAAATCTTTCTTTTTTTTTTTCATCTACAAAAATAAAAATATTATTTGAGTAAATGTGAACTCTTTATACAAATTCAAATTGTAAAATTAATCAATTAACTTGGCTAATGTACATTAATCATTTTACACGATGATCTTGCCGATCGTAAAATTGACATTTATTTTTGAATATAACTCTGGATGTGTATTTGAAGTTTTCAATTAAAAAATTGTTGAATAAAAAAAAAAAAAGAAAATATTCAATGGCAATTTCGTCGTCAATTCTACACAATTTTAGAAAAATCTGAGGTGAAAGATAAACTTGTTTATCTATTTCAAAATATTTTTATTATATATTTGTCATATTAAAGTAGAAATATAGAAATTGTACATTTTTAAATAAACATTATTTCTGTGTACAATTAAGGAATTGTAAAAATTACATTTTAGTTTTTTTTTTTTTTTTTTTTTTTTAGAATAAAAACAAAATGTTAAGACAAAATTTGATGAATTTATAAACTGTTTTTCAACAATTCAATATTTTCACTTTACAATCTATAATTAATATTGTTAATCGAATAATAAATTGTTTCATGAAATAATGATTCTAAAAATGGTTTTAAAAATAATAAAAGATACAAAAGACGAGATCTTTTTCGATGTAAAAATCAACATTCTGTAAATCATATTTTTTTATTGATAATACATTTTTAATTCGTTTTCTTGTTTTTTTTTATATTTTTTTTTACAATGAGATAAAATGTAGTTATGCATCAGAGCATTACTCGTACGAAATAAATAAATTTATGTTTATTTTAAAATTATACTCGCGTTATTAATAATATGTACAGTTGAGAAAATACTTAAGGCAGATCTGAACTTAAAATGGAAATATCTCCCTTAAAAATATCTATTACATTACGCGATACAACAATATGCATCCATTGGTATGTGGAGGAGAATGCTTTAATATACACATATTAAAAATAATAATTTATATACTTTCAGTCATACATTTATATATATATATATATATATATATACTACAGAGTAACATAAACTAATTTTCAATTAGACGAATGAATATATTTACAAATTTTTAGTACCATACACATTTATGTTCATCGTAATGCTCACTCGTTTATTAGAAAACTAACAGTTCTTATGGACGGTAAATCATTTATCCTGTCTTCTATATCATTAAATCGAATGAAATAATAATTAATAAATAAAATAATTCTCTCCTCATTTTATTGGAGTAATTTGACGTATTATACGAGTTAAGCGTGAATATAATAATTGCTAATGATAAGACAAAGACTTATAATATTTTACACGTTACAGTTAGAATAATAAAATTGGCATTTCTGTGACATTATTTAAATTCATATTAATAATAGATAGAGATAATTTGTACAAAATTGATACACATATTTTATTTTGATCTCTCATATTTTCTCTTTATAACAGTGATGATAGGGAAATACACAAATGAGCGTATTTTGTTTGAGAATAATGTATATAAAGGGTAACGCGGATGAATCATTTGATTTAAGTGACTCATCCTTATCATAATTATAAGAGAAGACAGGTTGATATCGTTTAGTTGTTATAAAAAAATTGTCATTAAATGAAATAATGAAAGAGAAAGAAAAATTGATGATAAAAAAATTGAAAATTATGATTAATTGGAGCTACATAAAATTCACAATTATGCAATATGGTTCTACATAATATCATTTTATAACATACTCTACTTAACATTATATCTTTTTAGTACATTTTTTTTATACTAATCTTTATACAATCACTGACAAAAAATAAATGTAACTTTTAAATAGTTCATTAATCACTTTGTACAATTTTAGACAAGTTTCAGGTATGCGAAATTAACATTCATTGACTATTATTAACGTTTTATCAAACTTAACAGTACCATTAGTACGAATAAAACAATCGGCACCAATTATAACAAAATAATATATAGAGAAATTATTCACGGTTAATATCGAATTGCCAAAAATATAAAAAGTTCTTTGATTTAAAATCCAATACTCGGTATATCATTTATTTAAAAAAAAAAGAGAGAGAGAAAAAAACTAAGAAAAAAATTATAATAAAAACGTCTTTGGTGCCACCATTCTATATAGCAAAATATAATATGTAAAAAAATGTGACGATGAGTCGTCAATAGTACTTTGTAATTAAAAATGATTCATAAAAAAAAAAGCTTTCGTCAAAATAAAGTTTATCTTCTAGATGTTTTTCTTCTTCCTGTAGATCTTTTAGGACATCGACTTTTAGTTCGAACCACATGAGTCCAAGGTAAAGAAAATTCACTAAAATAAACAACATTTATATATAGCACTCATTAATCAATCATTCAGAAATATTATCATTATTTTCAATGAATTATTTGAATTATATACCTTGAAGTAAAACTAGGTATAGGAGCACCGAATGCGGTAACTGGCAATTGATGATCCACTTGAAGGCTTTGTATTTGTTCTACATCGGGCCATAAAGAAGTAACAGTTTCCTCTTCCATCATCGATGGACATGGACCGGTATGATTTGTATTATAACAAGTAGCTTGATGATTTTGTCGCTCTTGTCTTTGTTTCAATTTTTCTATATGCCTTTGTTCTCTAACAAAGAATATTATTTATATATGAAATTCAATCTCTGAATTAGAATTATGATTAAGTATGGAGAGAGAACAAAATAAATACCTTATCCTTTGTACATCCCATCTTTTTCTTCTCCTTTCGTCATTCTCCAACTTTAAGTGCCTTTTATTAAAAATTTCATCGTCAAGATTTTCAGTTCCTTCCATCGTATAACAGCTAGTATATACTTTAATTCTCCAATTGGGAACTTCTAATGTTGTATTAATATCTGGCGGAGATGATTCTTTCAAACTTAATGTATAATTCGGATCACCAACTGCTGTATAATAATGTTCTTCCGTTGTTAAAAAGGATTCCTTTCTAATGAGAGATTTTCCTTTTCTACTATCTCCCTTTCGACTACTCTCGTGACTTAATTGTTTATCTTGTACCATTGAAGTTGTATCATTACTAATGGTAGACGAACAAGATACTCCTCTTTTCCTTTTAATGCCAGTAGTTATAGGCGTCGGATCGGATTTTCGTTTTCTCTTTTCTTCCCATTCTAATCTAGATTCGTTGCCAATTTCTTGTTTTTCGTGTTTTATTTGATTATCGTTACATTCTTGTTTGACCGTAGTAATTCCACCACTGGTATTCAAGCGTATTTTAAAACTTTCATTATACTGCGTATTACTGGATTCGGATTGAATACTTTTGTGAATATCACTAGTCGATGGTACAGTTACTGAATTTAAACTAGGAGGAGAACATGCACCTATATGTTCTGATAAAATCGAATTTTCACTACTTTCGGATCTTAACTTTTGTAAATTCACTCGTCTATCTATACGTTCCAAACGCGATTTGAGCTGCAATAAAAATACAAAGATATTAATTTTTAAAATAATACTTACATTAACATTTTAATTGTACTAGTCTTAACAATCTTAAGAACAAAATTTTTAAAACTTTAACAAAATGATTTATTTATTATTAAGGCAAATAACATAGCATTAAAATATATATGTTTTGAAATGATATGCTACGTACTTTCCATAATTTGGTATACGTATGAATAAGACTACTTTCATTATCGAGTTATTTAACATTCTTATTAAACAAAATTGGATAGAAATAAAATATACAATAATTTCAAGTCAAATCAACATGTATCGTCATATTGCGTGCACGCGGTAAGACACGATAAACTAGCGCCACCACGTGGTTAAACTCCACTGTTGACCTTCACGAGCAGTTTGATAATGAAGAACAAAAGAAGAAGGAGGGATAAAAATGAAAGAAAAAAAGAAACTGACATTCAAGCATGTGCGCGCCATATAGCGCATTTTACAAAATGGAGTAGTTAAAACGGCGACATAATACTCGATATCGAAGCGGGAAACAGGAAAGAGAAAGAGAGAGAGAGAGAGATAGAGAGAAGTTAATGACGGCCAACAAGAATGGTGGTGGTAGTGGTAAGGGGAGGGGGGAGATAGAAGAAAGGCGGGAAAAGAAAGGAAGTCCGACGGAAAGAAATAAAAGAGATTATATTATGTCTTCTCTATATGTCATGTACCGTCTCATTTTCCTGTCGAAGGGTAGCAAGGAGTTTGTCCTTAGTGACGATTTGCTCGGACTGTTGTTGAATGAGATCCAAATGAAGTAATAAGAGTTCTTTAAGGTGTTTGACCTCGGTTAAATCGTTCTGACGTGGCTCGTTACCCCTTAAGGGGCTTACACCGAGAGCGGAGGTCGCCGTAGCTGCAGCCGGCGTCCCGCCGTCGGTCATACTGGCGTACATGTGATCAAAATCGGTAGGAAAACTGAGTATCCCGCCGATAGATTTGCTCTCTTCGTCTACGTTACTCTGGAATTCGTTCCGCGGACAGCTACTACTGTTGTTGTTGTTGTTATTATTATTATTGTTATTATTATTATTGTTGTTGTTATTGTTACTCGGGGCGACGTTACTAGCCGTTGTTGATGTCGTGGAAGCACTTGTACGTGCACCGCTCGTCGCCAACGAGGTGGATAAG
The DNA here is from genome assembly GCF_049000335.1 of Polistes dominula. Lineage (NCBI taxonomy): Eukaryota > Metazoa > Arthropoda > Insecta > Hymenoptera > Vespidae > Polistes > Polistes dominula. The sequence goes on from NW_028300963.1 coordinate 4,612,207, forward strand.
TGTTCGTTCATCGCCGCGACCATGTTGTCGTTATCGTACGTCGCGACCCTCAGCGCCGTCGTCGTCGTCGTCGTCGTCGTTGTTGTCGTCGTCGTCGTCGTCGTTGCTGTCGTCGTCTTCGTCGTCGTTTTTGTCTTTGTTTTCGTCGTTGATGATGTTGTTGTTATTGTTGTTGTTATTATCGTCGTAGTCGGTTTTGCTATTGTATTCGTTTCGATAATAGTAGTGGTAGCGACGATGCTAGTAATAGCAGGAATAATAGCAGTAGCAATAGTAGTAGGAGCAGCAGTAGTAGTAGTAGTAGTAGTAGTAGTAGCAACAGCAGCAGTAGTAGTAGTAGTAATAGTAGTAGTGGTAGTAGTAGTAATAGCAGCAGCAGTAGTAGAAACAGGGTTCGTCGTGATACCACCGTCAAGTCCCAATAACGATGAGACGTTCGTTAAAGAACACACTTCGCGGTATTCGAGAGCGCTGTTAGCGTTGCCATCGGAATAGGGATCGTCAACCAGTGTTAAAGCGTCCCTCGATGAACGTATTTCAGTAAAATTTACCGGCGTCGTTCGCGGATCCAAACTCGCGTCGTGCAGACCGACGACGCCGACGACGCCCTCATCGGTAGAAACGGTAACGACATATCCTTCATTGCCTTCTCTTTTTCCCTCTTCCCCGCCCGTTCCACCATCGTCCCCGCTATCGTCCCCGCCACCCCCACTGCCACCACCACCACCATTGAAAACAGTATCAGCGGCATCACCACCACCACTACGACCAGGAAAGACACTGGGAGCAGCAGTGGCAGCGGCAGCACCGAGCTCGTTCTTCTCACCGTTCACGAGTCCTCGCGACGGCGATGCGTTTGACATCTTCCTTCAGCTCGGCTCCAGTAATCATTTGTGGACGCTTCAAGCGTACCACGCGTCCACCCTGTACACATTAAGCTATTTCTTCGATCACTGACACCATCGAACGCGTGCCACGTTAAACACCTCTGTCTCTACTTCTTTCCTTTCTCTCTCTTTCTCTTTCCCTTTCTCTCCCTCTCTCTCTCTCTCTCCTTCGACACGCGCGTAAACACTGTAAAGTATATCAGGACGAAGAAACTTATCTTTCGATCTATCGAGTTATTGAGACTCGAAAAGAAAAAAGAAAGAGAAAGGAGGAAAGAAATGTCGAGCTCGCGGAGTCGCGAGTGTGGCGGCGCACCTCGTGCGCCGCTCCGTTTCGTTTCTCTTTGTGTTTACTCTGACAGACTAAGAGAAGCCGCACACCGCATTTTCGCGGTCGCTTTCTGCCACCCTTTCTGCCATCTAACGATCATTCGATACATTATTTTCAAATTCATTTCCCGCCACCGTTATTTTACGTCATGTCAACATGAGGAAAATTAGATGCGTGCGCATATCAGCTCTTTAACGCGATTGGTCCAATTGAACGATCGCAACAATGGTTAGTTCAATTCTTTTCGGAAATAAATAAACGTTTCGTTTGACAAAGTAAAACTATTTGTAACTTATGGAAGAATTTATTTAATAGTTATCTACTGTTTCAATTTGTTCTTCAGCTATCTTCTAACGAGGTAAAAAATTAGAGAATGTATTTTTAATCGTTTCTAAACATTTATTTTGATGCAAAATTTTGAATGGCATTTGAAAATATATTCATATTCTAATGTGAGATTAAAAATAAAAGAAGAGGGAAAGCTAACACGTACAGTCAATAATTTATGCATTATATTAAGAAATTTATTTTTATATAAGTGATATATCACGATCATAAACTTTGAAGGTTACTATATACATATTAATTAAATTCTTCACTGATTTGTATTACGATTAAAATATGCTTTGACATTTATTTTATTTAACATAGTAGTCCACAGAATATGCCAACTGTTGTACAAATTAAAAATAATATTATATCTACAATAGGAGTTCCATTAAATGCAGATATGCATGAAGAAGTTTTTCTCTCTAATGTATTTTTCAAAAAAATATGTCAGTGAGAGCTATCATAATAACCTTTGTGCAGAGTTCATAAATTAAAATCAGATATATATAACGTAGCTCGCATATTATTTTCTTGATTTTGACGCATGTTGCGATCATGTACATACACTTATTAATTCATAACATTTCTCGTTGTATAGATACTAAAAATGTTTTTAGATCTGAGTATTATTTGTGTTTAAGGATACATCTAAAAAATATATTTTCATATGCTATTTCTACACTTATTTGTTAGTTGCCAAAATAAAATTGGCCTTCTATGAAATCTGCTTGTGGTATATGGTATTTAACGTGTCGATATTGTACAGATGTTGTCATTAAAATAATGACCCTGTACAAATTACAAATATAATTATGCTTGTGGATAAATTTGCTTAATCATTAGTAAACTACATGCATACATAAATATAATTATTTTCTATTCTACACCATTTATACTTATAAATCTTGCTATACATCTACATCCATATTTACAATCCTTACACAATCTTTTTTTTTCTTTGATATAACATTAAAGATCATTATGATAAAATATATATATATATATAGACTTTTTTTTATATTATATTTCAGACAATACAAATATATCATTATTACTGCAAGAATCTACTTTAAAAGCAAAAAATCTTTCCATCTCGATCAATTTTCTTAATAGCTAACGATTAAATGTATTCTACGATTTTCTTAAAACGATAATCTCAATCTTAAAAACTCATGATCTCATAAAAAAATAGACAAAAAAAAGCGTTTTGCAATAAGAAATTTGCTTACTCTTTCGTTTTTCTTTTTTTTGATTTGATTTTTATTTTCCCCAAGGAAGATCCCCCTCTTTAGTCATTTGTATTTAATATTAAACCAGCGTCTTCTCATGACTAGAATTATAATTCTTTGCAGGCACAAAAATTCATTTGCTGGTGTTGGAATTTTTTTTTTTTGTAAAAACATAGATAACTATTTTCAAAGACTCTGTTCAAATTTGATATTAATCGAGTCTGTTTATGCAACATTTGACGATCTTCCTATCGCTGATACAGTCCCAGGGATAATAGGAACTAAGTTGAAGTTTCATTAAAAACTGTATAATCTTAAGAACAAAAGAATAGTAACTTGTAAAAATGTGCGCGATCTGACGATATGTTAATTTGATGCGCTTTTTTTTCTTTTTTTTATATATGACATGTATAAAACGGATAATATATTGTCAGTTAAAAAAATTGTACATCTAAAACAAATTATTTTCTATGAAACGATATGCGATTTTTATCGTTTCGTTAACTATCGTGTATCATCAAGTGGTATGTACAATTTTGATCAAACCTATCTTTTTTTTCCTCACGTCTTTGTTTAAACATTTGTAGAAATTGTTGGATGAAATAAATGAAGAATCGAATGAAAGCATGAAAATGATGTATACAATTAACGCAACATAACTAATCTGTCAGACGCATGTCTTCTCATGTAAGATGCACACTTCTGCGTTAGTTCGGCAAATCCAAATTTTTGTTCACTTTATGAATCTCTATCTAATTCTAATCTATTCTCACTGATAGGATATTTGCCTAAACATACTAGTAATTTCCTCTATTGTCTTATTCTTCGTTTCTGGTACTTTCTTATAAATGAAGAAGGCAAAGAGTCCTTGTAACGCGGCAAAAACGATAAACACGTAAGCACCTAGTGCTTCTTGAAGAGGAAGGAATCCAATACTGACAACAAAGTTGGCTGTCCAATTAACAGCAATGGCTATGGAGGTAGCCGCTGGTCGTGCAGATTGATTAAACAATTCAGATACCAAAAACCAAGGAATGCTTCCGGGACCTGTTGCGAACAATACCACGAACAAAATGACCAGTAGCACGGAGAAATAAGCAGCGACGCGTGATGCCTCCTAAAAACAGATAAATGATTTGTCAAAATAATAAGATAACAAAGTAAAATATCGATGATATTTTAAGCAACCATGATAAATGTTAAATACTTACAGAAAATGCAAGACAAACGGTTAACAAAACCGTGTCCAAGAACATGCCGGAGAAGCCAACAAGAAGTAACGTTTTTCTACCAGCTTTTTCAACCAAGATCAATGAAATAAGAGTCATGAGAACATTCATAGCACCAACTCCCATTGTAGCGTTCTGAGCAGAAGTCTTATCGAGTTGTGCCGTCATGAAGATTTTCGTTGAGAAAAACATAACGGCATTGATGCCAGAAAATTGTTGTGCAAGCATGACCATGACAGCTATCATTAAAGGTATTCTAAGAGCTGAATTTACGAAGAGTTCCTTAAGCGTGACTTTTGGTACGAGTTTCATCGATTCGTATTCCGCTCGCATCTCTTCCATCTCGTCGTGAACTTCGATGGTACCGCGTAACCAAGTCAAAGCTGTACAATATCACGATTTTAGAATCGTTTTTTTTTTTTTTACTTCGGATAGTAAGAAAAAGCAAAGGGCTTACCTCTTTGCGCATCCATATCTTTTCCTTTGTTGATCAACAAATATTTTGGTGTTTCTGGACAGAGTGGTAGGGTAATAACTTGGAACAATGCTGGTACTACGGTCAAACAAAGCAACAAAGGCCAGTGATTTTCCGTTCCCATTAATTTTTCCAATCCAAGAATTTGCGATATTAGGATTGAAATTGTGATGACAAGTTGATAAACCGTTCCGACAGCTCCTCTCAAATTAATAGGTGATATTTCGGACAGGTACATTGGTGCCAATCCAGCGTTCAATCCAGAATTTATACCAATCAACAATCGTCCGATGATTATCATCTCGTAACTTCTAGCCATTTTAGCGAATCCTTCGAGTAGAACGGTCAATAGGACGAGTACGTTGTTCAATAATAAACCTCCTTTTCTGCCAAATCGATCAGCGATAAAACCTACCAATGAACCACCTATCATACCACCAACGCAAAATATCGATACTGCTATCGACCAGATCACCGTTACTTCCGATTGATTAGTCGGTACTCCAGTCCGATTCATTTTGATGTCGCTAATCCAATTTTCAATAAGCTAAAACATACATCGTACGATCGTGTATTAACACATTTCATTCTATTTCTATACATATGCGTAATATTTAGTCATAACTCAAAAGATAATTATTACTTAGGAATGTCATAAGAAAATTTTTTGAAGTAAATATACGTCAGATATAAAATATGATAAAATCGTTGTTAAAAAATTTGCCATACCTCTTGAGGAGCATTAACCACACCAGTATTGTATCCATGTTGAAACGATGATCCCAACACAGCTGCAGCGATCGCAAAAATTAATCGGCCATTGAGACCCTGCAATGTGATAATACGTCACACCGTATAAATATGTTGACAATAGAAACGATATTATAATCGTCTTATATACTAAAATCGTCTATTTTTCTTATTTCATAAATTATACAGTTCAATGATAAAACTCTTACCGTACACGTAATATGTCGCATTTTATTTAATAGCATCAGTGATAATATTCAATACGAATGAATTCGTTTTAATCTTATAATTGAAAATTGAAACACTTAATATTACGATTAACGTAATAATTATTATTATTATGCAATCCTATTGAGTAATTTTTCTATGTAATAATAATGCACGAACGGTATTATTATTTAAATGCTTAGACTAGCAACTTTGAATGTTATGTTTTCTTTATAAACGCGTTACAATGTCACTCGGTTGTGCGCACGAGGAACATTCTCTCTGGTAGATTGCAATATGTGTCAAAGACTGATGGGTCGGTACCCCCGTCTGCATTTTTATACAAACGGTTACACTCAACATACCAATACAAATAACGAAGATATGTGAATAATTAGCACTAACACAAATGTTCGAAAGAACTTTATACTTCTATTTATTCTTATCCGCGCGCACGTGTGTACTAAGGCCTTACGTGATCCTTGAATAATATTAACTTGTGTCTTCTTACCTTTATACGTGTTTTTGTATATATATATATAAACATACACACATATATACGGTGTTACACAGGTAAACGTTCATTATAAATACTGTAGATCGAACTAATACGCTAATAAAAAGAACAACAGTGTATCACTCGTATTTATTAATAATTTTCTTTAGACGTTCTTTCTCTAAATGATACTAATTTCATTTTAGTCGTATTAACTTAAAGATTAGATAATCAATGAGAATGAAATTCGCGTGTGAACACAATATACGCATTATTTGCTCTTGTACAAACCTTATACAGGTATCATTTTATAAGAATATAATATTTCAATGATATTTCATCACCTGATAATATTAATCAAATTTATTTACATTTATAAGTGTCATTTAAGAAAGTAGATTTATTTTAATAAGAAATATTATACAGATTTATTATATTTATCGATAATTATTATTTATAGAATAGAGAAAAATATTTATTGTTTGTTTGTTTGTTTGTTTTCTTCATAAAACATGGAAATATGGAAAATATAACAACGAAAATAAAATTCCGATGATAATAAATAAGATAATTTAGTTCATAGCCGTTGATCAAAGTTCTAAAACTGACCTAATACTTGCAACTTTAGCTTTAAATTTATCACAAGATAAATAAACATACGTACATTAATAGAATTTTTCTATTGAACATTTAACAAAAACAATAAAGCTACGTTATCTTTATTTCCTATATTTCACGAATGTAATATATATATCATAAAATTCAAATAACAATAATATTTACTAATATTAATTTAAAATTATAAATATAGGTATATACGTATGGCCAATAATTTCTATGCTAATTTTAAACTGAATAATACTTTTGGAAAACTTTCTAAGCTCATTTCTTTTTATTTTTGACATTGTACAAACTGTTAAACTTTCACTTTAGAATTTATGACTTTCTCTGTTCAAGATAATATTGTATCATAATTTTCAATGAAACCTTAGTAGCACAAAATATTGAAAAATATTGAATACATGTGTATTTAATATTAAAAATTTAATAATAATTAAATTATTAAATATTTATAATTACTTATAAATTTATTTAGAATAATATAATAATAATATAATATAATATTTATATATAATATTATATATAATATTAATATTATATTATATTATATTATTTTATTTATTAATTAATATTATATTATATATAATATTATAAAATATTATAATATATATATATATGTAGTAATATAATAATAATAAGAGAGTTAATATAATATAATTAAATACTAATTAAATTTAATATTAAATACACATGTATTCAATATTTTTTCAATATTTTGTACTACTAGAGAATTTTTATCGATACGTGAAATAGAAAATAACAACGAAAATAGAAGAAATAAAAATTTTTAATAAAATTCATAAAAGGAGTATGCAAAAAAAAACTACGTCAATGATTAAACCTTCAAATGTTCCTTCACCGCGACCTTGTAACGCAAACATATATATATATATATATATATATATGTATTTCGAATAAATTAAATATATAAGTTTCAAAGTTGTGTGTTAATGATGTGTCAGGATAGGTGTGCCAATTCAGGAAGAATTTCTATTGGTTGTAAGGTTGACGAGCCTCCAGTCGGAATGGCTGTCTCGCAGATAAGTTAAAAATAACAGTCATTTCACATGCGCTTGCGTAGTAGTTTTAAAGTTCATATCCTACACACAAGCAATAAAAACTTCTTTACGTGTTTCTATTTTTCTGCTAATGTAAGTATAATCTCATTCGAGTATTATACTTATGTTAGTAAAATCATATTAATTGTAATCGTCTCTTTTTCTCTCCTTTCCTTCCTCCTTTCCTTCCCTTTCCTTCCTGTCTGTCTGTCTATCTGTCTGTCTCTTTCTGTCTTCAGGAAAAAATGTTCTGAATGAATCAGAAAGAATAATTGAATATTCTGATGAAATAAAATAGAATAAAATAGACTTTTACCCGTAGAAAAGATGATGATGATGATGACATCTCGTACATTTGTAACATCATCAACTTTGAAGATAATATATTTTTTTTTTTTTTATAATAAATAATAAATATCTTTGATCAAAAATATAATATATTGTTGTCTGACTGTAATGGATAAATATTATTTATTCTATCTATCGTTAAATATTTGTGACGCATGTTTTTCTATTTTTTTGTTTCTTTTTCTTTTTCTTTTATAACACTTGTTATTTTTATCAATTGTACAAAGCTGGGACAATGTCCATTAGTCACAAATGGTAAATTATCATCGTTGAAAGTTCACGACAATACAAAACATAGTATTATATATATACTAATTTATGAATAGTAAACATTTAACATATATTGAATTTATATATATATATATATATTGATTATATTAAGTTTATATGTGGATTATTTGTTAATGTGTATTACAAATGAAGGATCATTCATATTTTTCTAGATTTTACAGGTAAAATATGATAAAATTTCAAATAAGAAAATATCACGTATAAATAATATTAATATTGAAGAAATAAAATAACTTAATAAAGAACTTGATTAATATACTTAATATACTAGATATACCGGGGAGGGAGGGGGGTCATTTTATATTCAAAATTTCTACTTCATGTAACATTTGAGTTCTGTAAATAATTAAGCGTTTTGTTATTTAAAAATATTTATAAATCCATTTATCCATTAAAATTATTATTGTTAAACATTTTTTTGTTATTTTTTTAAGAGTAAGTGAAGACTGGAAGCCTCAAAAAGCATTTTTTTTATATACCAGTTCATTTTGACTAGTGTGGTAGAAATAGGTATACTGAAAATGGTGGTATATCTAGTGTTTTAATAAAATTAATTTAAATAACTTAAATAAAAGAATAAAAACGAGAATGATGAAAATTTGGAATTTTGAATAATTCGAGAAACAAAAATTAATGACAAATTATTATTATTATTATTATTATTATTATTATTATTATTATTATTAAATAAATAAATTTGAATAAAATTCTTTGGAAGAATTAGAATTTTTGTTCGTGCATTTTTCTTTTCTTTCTTTTTTTAACATTAAAAGGAAAACCCACATTGTAAGAGAATGAGATAATGATAATTTTTTAAATCAGTTCCAAAAATAATACCAGAAAAGTACAGATATCAAATTCCTGAGTAGTAAACGTGACGCGGATCTACGTGCATACACACTTACACGTACGTACACACTTACGTACGTACACACATTTTTATTTGAGCTCTCACAAAATGAACTTTCGAATATTTAAGCTGTGATACGAGTTGAAGAGACGTTTAAAACATTCGTGTATTTTACATTTGAATGACTCAAATGATAGTAGTGGTGAGTTAATCAATACATCTAATCGTTAGTAAAATATCGTATTTTAAAATATAAGATTTAAATTGATAAAATCGTATGGTCATTAATTTAACATTAAAGACGATATATAAGAGAATTATCAGACCATGTTTTTGTAATGAAAAATTCTATATATATATATATAATATTTTTATAATGTTTAGTATTAATATTGAAATATTAAAAATATAATATATATATTTATAATATATAATATATAATATTAATATATTATAATAATATCACACACACAATTATATTATTTCATGAATTATTATAATAATATTATAATTATAATATTTTATAAATTATTATTATAATACTGTATATTACTATTTTATACTATATTACTACTATATACTATATAATACTATTATATTACTAAAATTATAATATATAACTTAAAAATAAATATTATTTATTATAAAATATAAATTATAAAATATATTAATTTATATATTAAATTAATATATAAATTATAATTTTTAATAATAATATTAAAATATTAAAATTAATATTTATAATATATATTAATTTTTATATATTTTTATAATATATATAATAATAAAATATTTTAATAATTGCTATATATATATGTATTTTAAAATTACAGAATTTGATTAGTAGAAAATAAACTTTCATTTGCTTTCACAGCTAACATCATACATACATACGTGTAAGTTTTATCTTGGAGAAAATATATATCTCTATTTGTACGACAAAAAGCGGAGAGTATTATACAGTGTGCCTATATAAGAGAACACGTGCTATAAAAATTCGTCTTTTTAAATCAATTGTGTAAACGTTTATTTTTTTTTTTGTACCTCTTCTTTTCTGGATTTTTTATTTTTAGCAGATTTGATCATTCACTTTTTTTACTACTACTGTATAATTTTTCTTATTTTTTTTTTTCATCAAGACTACAAGTTTATTAATAGTTAATTAAATATGTAATTATTATCAGCAACGTGAATACACTTGTTCATACCTCGCATATTGATCATACCAATACTATGACCAAATTTCAAGTTAAAGAACAGATCAATACTATTTTTGTTCTGATGAATGAACAAACGCACGACAGAGAGAAAAAGAGAAAGAGAGAGAGAGAGAGAGAGAGAGAAAATGAACAGATTTTTGAAATTGAACAAAATCATCCATTAATTATTATATAACAAAACTTTCATCTTACCTTTATCCATTTGAGGCCCATTTTTGATGAGAATAAAACTACACGTTCACTTTTTCTCTGAGTTATAAATATAACCGTACAAAAAGAAAAAAAAAGAGAGATAGATAGATAGATAGAGAGAGAGAGAGAGAGAGAGAGAGAAATCAAAAAACTAAAATTTTATCTGGAAGAAAGTAGAAGATTTTTTTTTTTTTTGAGAGAAAATTTTTGGATGAAACCAAAAACAAAAAAACAACAGAACACAGGTCAATTAAATGGAAATAAATTTGACGAAATTTTGGATGAATAGATCAATTTAAAAGAAAAAATGAATAAAAAATAGAGAGAAGAGAGAGAGAGAGAGAGAAATAGTAGAAAATAGAGAAAAATTAGGAAAGAAAGAGAATATGGTGAAAGAGAGTATTAAAAAGTAAGCAGGAAGAAAAAAGAGACAACGACCTCAAGCACTTGGTGTCACGGTCAGCACTCTCATCGTATAACATTGTACAACTGCCGGAGTTGCGTGCGCGAGTTCACGAATAAAGGCGATTTTCGAAACGTGTGTGGTATTCTCCCCTCCTACAGCACCCTTCAGTTCTTCCCCTCCACCTACTATAAACTCATTCTCTCTCTCTCTCTCTTTCTCTCTCTCCCTCGGTCTTTTTCTCTCTCCCTGTTTCTTTTTTCAGGTTACAGAACCGGAATATCCGATTGGACAGACGGTCACCGGTCGTAACCTTTTACATGCATATGCACACACACATATACATATATAGAATGGGCTTTTCAAATTTCAAAATCTTACCGAAAGAAATTTAATCTCTCCCTACGTTTCCCTTATTTTAAACACCGTTTATGTTTATTTTTATTTTCTTTTTTTTTTTTTACCTTTTTTGTCCCTTTTATTTTCTTTCATGTATTATATATAGCTCTATTTTTATATATATATATATATATATATATATATATATATATATATATATATATATATATTATATTATATTATATTAATTTATATATTATTATATATTATATTATATTAATTATTTAATATTTAATTTTATATTTTAATATTTTGTAATATATATAAATTTATTAATATATTTTATATTTAATTATTTTATATATTATATATATTATATTATATTATATTATATATAATATTATATTAGGGCATAATTAGAATTAAGTATATTGTCAAGGGGAACGAACATGTAGGGGGGACCTTCGGGGTAAACACCCTAAAGGGGTATACCTGAAATAAACTTCTTCTTCTATATTATATTATATATATATATATATATATATAAAATAATTAATAATATAATATAATATTTTATATATTATTTATATATAAATATAAAATTAATATTATATAAATAATATTAAAATATTATTTAACATTGTAATATTTAGTTATTTTATATATTATATTATATTATTTATATATATATGAACAAAAATAATATTATATAATTAATATTAAAATAGCATTTAATATTGTAATATTTAATTATTTGATATATATTAATTTTAAATATTATAATATTAATATTATTAAAATATTATTTATATTATAATATATTACATAATAATATTAAATATATATATATATATTAATTTTTTACCAACACATAAGATTTGTATTAATTTTTATATTGATTATTTTAATGACAAGAAAAATGATTCTTTTTTTTCTATTTATTTTACATTTAATAAGATAAATCAAAAATACTTCGCCATCTTATTTTTTTCTCTCCCTCTGAAGAACTGTTCTATTATAAATATAGATATCACAAGAAATATTGAAGCTATCTTGCTTCAAATATACATTACGATAAAAAACAGTATTTGTAGAAAAAAAAATATGATAGAATCAATATCAAAGATCGTGTTTCCGATTCTATGAAATTAGAGATTTGTCAAGTTGTTGATATTAAATTTTCTACTATTGCATTCGAGACGTGTGAATCGATAAAACAAACAACATACAACATTTACTTACGATATACGTTAATGTTTAATATTACTTAAAATATCATTTTCTTTTGAAATTTAATGACAATACTAATGATTGCATCATACCATAAAGAAAAGTAATGATGAAATAAATGTGAATGAAAACGAAAATTTCCTATGGGTTTGTTTAAAAATGACAATTGACAGGAAACACTTTGTATTTCGTAACAATAGAAACCAATTTGATTTGTTAAAATAGTATTTTGAATATTTTCTATGACAACTGGAATAAAACAAAAATCCAATGGTTTAAAATGATTGCGTCATTCGTGAAATACTTTGGAAATAACAGAGAGAGACAGAAAGAGAGGAAAAAAAAAGATGGAGGGAAGGGCTAAGAAAGAAAAGGTAGTCCAGAGATGTTGGAGAAAAGAGTCCGTTGAATTGAACTCTCCCTTTCAAGTTCCCCTATGTTCCTTCCCTTTCCTTCCCTTTCCTTGTCTTTCCATTCCTTTCCATTCCTTTTTTGTACACGCCAATGACTACTACCTAGTCCACACTAGCACCGTTGTTACATCAACGAACGCCCTTGTAAGTGGAACAATCGTGAACGGGATACGACAGTTAAACAGAAGAGCTTGTCACGTTACATAGAGCAATTTTACAATTACGTATATTGAACCTGAGTGTCGGTTATATGCCATCATTTGTGCTCGTCGTGTCTTTAAGAACTCAACTTACCGATAGAACAAATCTTTCTAACTATGTTTTTGTGTTAATTTATAACAATTCTATTATTATATATACTATTGCATATATAGTTATATATAATTATATATAGAATTAATATATATAAATAATTTTTCTTTATATATATATAAATATTATATTATACTATATTATATTATATATATAATTAAATATATAATATTATTATATTATTATAATATTATTATACTACTATAATAATATAATGTATATGCTAGATAATATTTATTATTAAAATTATAATATTAGATAATATTATATATATTATATAAATAATATTAAAATATTATTTAAAATTGTAATATTACAATTATATATATATATATTAATTTTAAATAGAAGAAGAAGAAGTTATTTATTTTATAGAAGAAGAAGTTTATTTTTCAGGTATACCCCTTTAGGGTGTTTACCCCGAAGGCCCCCCTACATTATTAATTTTAAATATTATAATATTAATACTATTAAATTACTATTATATTTAAGTATTTTATATATATTATATTATATAATATAATTATTTTATATATTATATATTTATATATAAATATAAATAATATTACAATATTATTTAATATTGTAATATTATAATTTTATATATATATATTAATTTTAAATATTATAATATTAATACTATTAAAATATTATTTATATTATAATATTATATAATAATATTAAATATAACAAATTAATACATATACATATATATATATATTCTATATAATTATATATAAAATTAATAGATAATAATAATGTTTCAATTCTATTAATATACTAATATTATTACACATTGATAAACAAACTCTTCGCGTTAATACACACGTTTTCATAATTGTTGTCAATTTTTTCTTTTTTTATTTTCTTTCAATTTAATTTCCAACACATTTGCGTCGAATACTTTCGTAATTAAAAAAAAACAAAAACAAAAAAAAAACAAAAATAAATCTCTCCTTAAGATAAATAATATTTCATAAAAATATTCACATATCGCAATGTAACAGCTAATTAGAATATCGATAATAATTGTCACATTATTAATGAGACACCCTCGCCTGATTTCGTTATCTGAATTATTACAAAATTTAAAATTATCGAATATTTATTTATTACATTATGATTTATTTTTATCATCATGAAGATATCCTTTAATCCTATAATAATAGATCACATTGAAAATCTTGTTTATCGTATATCTAATGTGTTTGCTAATTAAAATTCTATACAATTTAATGAAGACAAATTAAAAGAGAGAAAATGCAAGTATTGATAAAATGCATTCATTTTATAAAGGTAATCGTAGACAATATTGCGTGACAATCTTGTTTTGTTTTTCTTTTCGTTTTATTTTTTTTTATTTTTTTTTTTTTTATTATAGCATACGCAACGTGATCAACAATGCAATTAAAATCGATTATGGCATGCATCGTAAAGAAGTACCGGTACCTCCTCATCCACAATTAACGGTAATTATCGAGAATGGAGGCAATTCGTTGGACACGATGTTAAACAACATGCGTTTTTCATTTATCAATAATAAACAAAACAAAAACAAAAACAAAAATACAAAATTACGCGAATAGTGCGCAGGTAAATCAGAAATTTTGATATTCGACATGCATTGATTGTTTTTCTGTTTTTTTTTTTTTTTTTTGGAAGCCTCAGAAAGTATTTTTTTGTATACACCAGTCATTTTGACTAGTGTGGTAGAAATAGGTATATTAAAAATGGTGGTATATCAGTGTTAAACGAGATGCGTTATTCATTTATCAATAATAAACAAAAAAAAAATACAAAATTATGCGAATTGTGTGCAGGTAAATCAGAAATTTTGATATTCGACACGCATTGATTGTTTTTCTGTTTTTTTTTTTTTTGGAAGCTTCAGAAAGTATTTTTTTGTATACACCAGTCATTTTGACTAGTGTGGTAGAAATAGGTATATTAAAAATGGTGGTATATCAGTGTTAAACGAGATGCGTTATTCATTTATCAATAATAAAAAAAAAAAAAATAAAAAATTACGCGAATTGTGTGCAGGTAAATCAGAAATTGTGATATTCGACATGCGTTGATTGTTTTTCTTTTTTTCTTTTAATAAAAGTTCTTTTTCAAATAAATGCGAAATAAAAGCGAAATATTCGATCGGTATAGAATTTTTTTTACAGTATACGAGAAAAGAAGTATATATAGTGAATTTAAAAAAGATTTTACAGACGAGAGTTATACGCGATGAGAACTAAAATAAAATTCGTGCGGTGAACGAAGGTCGCGGCGTATCGTACCGTACGGTCAAAAATAAAAGACAAATAATAATAATAATAATAATAATAATAATAATAATAATAATAATAATAATAATAATGATAATAAAGAAAAAAAGAACTAAATAAATTTTAACCGGTGGAAGATGTTTTTTTCTCCTACTATGACGCAATTGAGATCCACTCTTTCCCAACACATTTTCGTTTGTTCTGTTTCACGAAGGTGAAGAAGAATGCGATAACCGTGTACAATATTTAAATAGAAAATATCTCTTATATTTTTATCACATTACACATTTCATAATATACTTATGTCAATTTATCAAAAAGTCTTCATGTATGTATGTATGTATTCTTATCTTTTATTTTCATAAATATTTTTATTCTCGATAAAAAAAAAAAAGCAGGGGATAAATCGAGTTTTATACATGCGTAATGTGGCTCATACATATTTTAATTAAAATCAACAAACAAAATTAATCATATTTTTATTTTACTTACAAAATTTGATATCTACTATATTTTTTTACTTCTTTTTTGGTTTTTTATTTTTTTTTTTTTTAACGCAAATAATTGATAATGAAATTATTAAAGTCATCCTATTTAGTTAGTTAGGTTTATTAAAAAAATTTTACGCGGTCAATATTTAACACAATCGTGTGTGTGTGTGTGTTGTACGTAAATATTATAAAAATAATTCTAACCGTATATATATAATATAAAAATATATATATATATATAATATATATAATATATATAATAATATATATAATATAAATAATATAATATAGTATAATAAAAAATAATAATATAATATAATAATATAATATATAATAATATAAACTATAGTATAATATACATATACAATATTAAATTATATTATAATTATATATATATATATACAAGAATATAATATAATAAATATATTTTTTTTATTTTACACATATATTTTAATATATATTTTAATATATATGTATATTATTAATTATTATTATATATATATATATATGAATTACTAATTCGATTATAATTATTATAAATTAATAATTCATTTTTTTTCAATGAAATTATAAAACATTATAAACAATATGTTCATACTACTCACCAAATCCTTATCCGTAGTTGAGGACTGCGTGAAAAAAAGAAGATAAAATATAACACGTAAAACTATTAAATGATTAGCGATAACATGTTAATACACTATATGTATAAAACATGATCTATAATAGTTACCTTTGGCGTGGGAGTCAATTCAGTGGGAGTCGTAGTTTGTTCTAGCTGTATGTCATTTGACTGAAGGAGCCAAATTGTTAGTTAAAAAAAAAAATAATATCAAAAATTATATTATAATCTAACGTTAGTATACAAATTAGACAAATTATACTTACCTGTTGTTCATTTTGTACTCCCATTATGAAGCAACTTTCGAAAGATAAGTAAAAAAGAAATATCATTAGATTTATTAATAAATTGTTATATCTATGTAAATTAATTGATTTTCACAGATATTATTTATTAATACATAAATATATCTACTATTTATACTATTATTTAATTATTATATAATAATCATGCAATTATCTTTTATAATTATGTTAGAAATGTTATTCTTCATTTCAGATTTCTTTTTGCACAGACATTTTTCTAATCTTTTAACATCACATTTGAATATATTGCATCTACTCATAGAAAATTAATCAATATTTGAATTTCATTGAACACAAAGAATAAAATCTTATTAATGATCTCCTTTCGAAAACGATTAAATCAAATGACTTTTGAAAAATCGTCATTTGGTCATTTCTTAAAATCCCCGGCAAAATACAAAAGGTTATCCAAGATAAAAAATAGGTTATCTATGTTTCTTTCTTTTCTTTTTTTTTTTTATTATTTCATGTATATAAAGAAAACTGAAATATCTTTATTTAATTAATCATCATTGTAAATAACATTTGTCAAGACAAAAACGAAAACGACATGTGTGGTAATTCTTCGATTAACTTTAACAATAAGTCAAAAGAACAATTGATGATGATGATGATGATAATTTTTTTTAATCTTCAAAAAATTCCCATTAAAATATATTATCAAATCTAATGAAAAATCTTCTTTTATCGATGAGTAGATTTGATTGGAAATTTCATCGTACGTATGCAATTGTTCAAAAAAAGATTTGGAATCCATAAGTTCGATCATAAATCCGCAAGTTAGGGATCCTATAGGAGGGATGCGTCATGTACATTGCTGGGGGACCGGAACTCGATTTTGCGCGCGAATGATTCAAACATTGAAATAATTATGAAATAATGAATTGCATCAAATACAGAAAAAAAAATGAACTATATTTAATGATAATTAAAAATTTATATTAAAATAGAATAGGTTACACGAAAAAATTATTATAATTCAAGTGATCCCCCAAAATTTTCAGTCAATGGCACATGAGCTGAATATGAATGGCGCATCCCTCCTACAGGATCCCTACCGCAAGTATTACAATTGCGCCAACATACGTTGGTGAGTATTCAGTGAACTTAAATTCAACGAAACATTATGTAACTCCTAGAAAGAAAGATATATGTATCTATAGTCACCCTTTAATGATTTTTTTTTTTTATGTGTGCATAATTACGTTCAACCCATAATGATTATTTTCTTCTATGTTGTTTGACTGTAAACATTTGACGAACAATTTATCATTAAAGGAATGAGACATGGAATCATTTACTTTTCGATCAATTAACTTTCCAAGATAAAATAAGCCAAGATCAATAGAACCAATTGTAGAAATTAATTGTTTGCTATGCAACACAACCGATTATATACGCATAACCTCGATCGCTATAGAATCGATCAGGATATTTAGCCACACCCCGTGACGTAAAAGATCTTTCTGTTAATGTAAGATTAACCGTAAAACTTTATGGGGAAGAAGGAGAGAAAAAAAACGGAAAAAAATGAACTAGAAAGTTAATCGCATATCAAACATTCCCATGAAACGTTAATTGCATCTTTGATTATTTTAGTATTAAAACAAGATTATGTTTCTCCCCTTTTGGATTACGAATTTTCATATAAGTACAGAGAGAGGAAGCTTGTTTATATTGTCAAACAATAAACGCGCTTTAACTAAAGCTTAAAGGATGATGTTCGAACTAATTTTGTTATCGTAAAAGATCAAAGAAGGTATTAAGTATTTCTAATTCTACGTTTTTTGTTTGCACACGCAATTAAATTACACACGTTCCTATCAGTTCTTCTTTTACTGTTTAACGAACAAATACCACCAGAGACTTTTCGAACGTTACCCTCGTCGACACAACCCTGAATCGGCCTTGCGATAATTGGCAAGGCTAATTGGCGACATTGAAAGAATACCAGTCAAAATCTATCTATATAATATATATATATATGCATTCGTCATCTTTTGTTATATCTTTGACACAATAAGAAAAAATTTCCATTTCTTTTCATTGAAATATCTTTTGTAAAATACGTAGATTAGTATTAACAACAATAGCTTCGAATACGACTAGCTATTTATTTCTTTTTTCTTTTACGTATTTAACTATTCTAGTAGCACAATGTATTGAAAAATATTGAATATATGTGTATTTAATATTAAATAATATTAACTAATATTTAGGACTACTAGGGTAGTATTTAACTACTATGGTAGTATTTAACTACTATTAATTATTAATATTTAGTAATTAATTACTACTAAAAATATTGAATACATGTGTATTTAATATTAAATAATATTAAATAATATTTAGGGCTACTAGGGTAGTATTTAACTACTATTAATTATTAATATTTAGTAATTAATTACTACTAAAAATATTGAATACATGTGTATTTAATATTAAATAATATTAAATAATATTTAGGGCTACTAGGGTAGTATTTAACTACTATTAATTATTAATATTTAGTAATTAATTACTACTAAAAATATTGAATATATGTGTATTTAATATTAAATAATATTTAGGGCTTCTAGGGTAGTATTTAACTACTATTAATTATTAATATTTAGTAATTAACTACTACTACACATGTATTCAATATTTTTCAATACTTGTGCTACTAGGGTACTTTAATTGACTATATATTTAAAAAAAAAAAAAAAGATGAAACCAATACTTTTTTGTTTCACTCGTATGTGCGTTTAAACTTCTCACTCTATTCTCTTTTTGATAAATAAATAAAATCAATTACTTTTTTAAATAGATCGAAGTATATCCCACAAACGATAGAGATAAATTTAAAACGCACTTACACACACACGCACACACAAAGGTTAGAATTTATATACACGTTTGTGGTAACTATAAGATAGATAACTATCTATTTCATCTATCTACTCATCCACGATACACTAACATATATGAATAATAAAAAAGTAAATATTTGTAATAATATTGAGAACACACATACACATACACATACACACACACACCCACTCGTATAATTCTCGAGACGTTTATAAGTTAGCTGGACAACGCGAATAGACGAAATATTCAACGACTTAACATATAATAGGTGTAGAATTTAACTTCAGCGCAAGCGCGAAAATTTGACCTTTGCTTATGTACTCTTTAGGTATTTTCAACCTTCCATTTTTTTGTTTTTTGTCTTTTTTGGATTTTATTAATGGTTCGCTAGCGAAGCTTACGAAATCGTGTAACGCATCGGAGTCATTCCTATGATGACGACATATTTGTTCACTGTGTATCTTTCATTACCTCCGAGAAAATTCTTCATCGTTCGCGTCATTAAAAAACATCGTTCAATTTCATTTTATATCCGTTTGTTTAATACTTTATTTTATTTTTATTTTTTATTTTTTTTTCATCTTCTTCTTTTTTATTTTTCACTAATTTTGATATATACATAAAATATGTTGGAAGTTAATAAATAAATATGGGATTTAAAAGATGGTTGATTTTCATTATTTTCATCGAGCCTGCGCCATTTATTTGGGACAACTGCCTATACTGTTAGATCGATATTATACAGGGCTCAAACTGATAGATACCTTAAAGCATATATCTATAACGTCAGAAACGTATAATCATTTATGAAAGATGATGAATGAATGATCAAAGATGAATGAATATCGATCGATATGTTTTGAAAATGATTATTATAAAAGAATCATTTGAATTTGTAATATTCGTCATGTTTTAAACTAATTTCTGAAGAAATTTAATATCAATTGTTTCATTATAAAAGACCTAAACGTAGATCATGTATGGGGAAATGTGAAACGTGACTATGATCACGTTATTTCGTGAAGCCACGTGAGAACTTGCACATGAGGAATATCCTGGCTCGTTTCCTTCGCTAACGTCATACACTAACTCGTATTTAGAAATACAAAGCATTGACAAATAAAATACAAATAAATGTCACATAGTCGAGTAACGTTTTGTCAAGTAGCCTGAACAATAAGAGAGAGAGAGAGAGAGAGAAGTATAATAATGCATATGTATTAGCGAGGAAGGTTATATTGTAAAATGTTAATGATATGATATTTTTTTAAAATCATCTGATAAATATTGAACGAATAAATATACATATATATAGATATTTATTTATTAATATTCATTGGTCGTTAAGATATTGAAAGAAAAAAACAAAATAAATAAGAAAATTATATTAGATATATATATCTATCTATCTATATATATATATATATTAAATATATATTATTAAATTAAATATATAATATTATATTAAATATAATATAATATATATATATATTTAATAATAATATATTATTTATTAAATTAATATATAGTATATTATAATATATAGTAACATATAATATATAGTAACATATAATATATAGTATAAGTATTAGTATTATATAATAATATAATATATATTTATTTTTATATATAATTATTATATTATTTATTAAATTAAATTATACTATATATATATTTATAATTTAAATTATAAGAATTTAATTTAAATTAATTTATAAACATTAAATTTAATAATTAAAAAAAATTAAATGTTTAATTTATAAAATATATAATTTCCTTATTTATATTTTATTATTTTCTTTCAATATCTTAATGACCAATATATTCTATTTGTTCAAATAAAAATATGAGATTGTTTTGAATGAATTTGTTTGGAATAAAAAAAAAAGGATCACCTTCCTTTTGAAAATGTGTAAATAACCTCTAAGAAATGGACTCTTGGATCGTTACCAAAATAGTAAAGAATACTCTCTACTTCTCTCTCATTCACTTTTGAAAAGTTTCGAAGTCATTCAGATACAAGGGACATTTAAAATTCCCTCAAATGTCTTCCTGCGAATAAGAATAAATTTGGATTTTAAAAAAGCACGTGGTCAACTCTCACGCATGGAAACAACAATCTATCTATATATATATATATATATATATTTACGTGACTATATAAAAACATCGTAATCGTTGGGTTTTTAAGTTTGTGTGCTATATGTGTATGTTTATATATGTGCGTGTATATGTGATTCCTCTCTTGCAACCGAATGACGTCAATATCCAACATCTACCATGCGACCGGGTCATACAAATATTCACAATCTCGACCAATCACAGTAATTCATTAATTCATTATCATCGTGTACATATTCATATGTATTTTATATGAATATTACGTGGTTTATTTTTATCATATATATATATATATATATATATATATATATATATATGAGAGTATGTATTTATAATGGCTTACTTAAAATTTTATAAAATCACCCTGTGTGTGTCGAATTAAATATATATGAAAATTTCACATAGTACACAAACACATGATGCAAGGAAACATAATGAAGAAAAATACTTTCAGTCTTCGGGTGACTGAACTTTATTAAGCTCACACACACCCACTGAATCTCGACCAATTACAAATCAAAACTCGTAAACATTTCGTTATAATGATTCATTATGTCTCAACGTAATTATCGGGAAAACACATTTAACATTAGATATCTAATGTTGCAATTATTATGTCTCGTAGAAAGAGATAACGTTGTTGTGTAAAGCATAGCATGTATAAACTGTCAGCAGGTAGACGTGCCTCTGCGCACACCCACCGTATTGACCAATCAGAGACCATCTTATATGGATCTACTTTGTCTTCTTCCGCGCGTAGTCTCTTTTTATATGCAATATCGATTTAAATATTACAATCTATTTTACAAACGTAATATAAGATTTGTATATATATATATATATTAGATTGTCTCAAAAGTTTCTTTCTTTTTTAGTTATTTTACAGGTACAATATTTTTTTGTGTTGAATAATTTAAAGTATAGTGAAAGGTGAAATAAAGTAGAATTGATATCTTTTAGTCAAATAACGTAAAATACGAATAAAAAAAATATATTACGCATACAATATTGTTCAACTTATTATCAAACAAAGGAATAAATGTTTGGGTCCACTTAATATATATATTACTAATATACTAATTAAATAACTAACACTAAATAACTAATATAATATAATATATATATTATATATTATATAATTATATTATAATATTATAGTATTATATATATATATATATATATATATATATATATATATATATATATATATATATATATAACAATGGCGGGATTTGGTATTTGCGTCAATGAACTTCCGAGTTCCTAATGCCAATTAATAATAATAATATAACGATAATACTATATATTACTATTATTATTATATAATAGTATTATATTAATATATAATACTATTATTATTATTATTATTATTATATTATATACTTTATCATTTTGAAATTATATTAAAATAATTTGAGTATGTTCATATGTTACAATCCTATAAATTAAATACGATAAATATGATCGATGAGTAATATCTCTATTCCCCATATTATCGTTTAACTATATGATAAACGCTATACAATTAAATTAATCAAATAGTTTGAATTCTGATATAATTCGAATCAAGTATAATATACGTATAGGTATATTACACATGTTATATGAATGTTATATATGTAGACATTGATATCTAATCGAAGTAAATGTTTTTTTATATGTGAAAAGATACGAAATATCTAAAGAGGATTTTTGATAAAAGGATAACGAACTACTTTAACGTAAAAATATATATATGTTATAATTTTTTCATTCATATAAATATCGTGAATCATAGACAATACTAGAAATTATCTAAAGATATTCGTTAATATTAATTTATTTTAATTCGTTAATTTATATTCATATATATTTATTTATATATATATATATATAAATAAAATATGATAATCGAAAAAGATTCATGAGATTTTTAAATTGCATATTGTATAAATATAATTATTAAGTATCGACCAATGAAAATTCAGTAAAACCAGTCTATTTGCTTTACGTCACAATTTATCTTTCACAATCAATTTCCCTCGATGTACGTATGCGCATCTTATATATATATATATATATATATATATATATATATATGCATGTAGTATAGTTACGCACATGTTGCGTCACACAAAAGGAACTTTACCGATTATCTCCTATCGAATAAAAAACAATCATTGCGACAACGAAAGAAACGAATGATGCGAAGACATAGCTTTGGAAAAATATCGATAGTCAAGGGTACCAGGAACTATTATTGCAAGGTGATCGAGTAGATCTCGATCGATCAAATATTTCATTTTTAAAGAAACGATTTCATGAAAAAAAAAAAAAAATTAACAAATTCGTGTACTAATTCTTTGAAAATTTTATGTCAAATATAACACCACGTTTATATAAAAAGAAAAGTGAACCGTCTTTTGCAACCCACGTGACTTCAAAAACCCCCTCATGCATTATAATAAACATATATTAACAAATGTAATCTTTCAACGCGTGATATATATATATATACTAGACTAGAATATGTCGCTTGTGTGCTATTCGCCCGGCTTTGAATAACCGCGCCATTTCGAAACTTCGCTATAAATAGAATATTTTCTTGCTAACGTGTACGTTTTCTGATCTGTAACGTGTCAATAAATTTCTAATTTGTTATCACGCTAACGTGATTCTCTTTCTTAAGGATTTCTTATTAATCATTCTGTATAATCAAATATACGATTTATTATATATATCGATTATATATATAATTTATAAAACTAATTGTAGATCATACATATAAACTGAAAAAAACTTGAGACTTTCAACAAATTATATATAGTTAAATATGAAAATAAAATAAATACGTAAATAACTTACCCCTTTAGCAGAGATCGGTACTGTAGTTTCTCTGGTATAAATAGGAGCATCCAAATCACTGACACTGCTACTGATACTTGGTGCTCTGGAATCACCCCTACCACCTAAAGGTACCGAAAGATGAGTGGGTCTAAGTGGATGTGATTCTGCGATGTATCCCTCGCCAAAATCTTCGTCGTCTCGATCCATCTTAACAAAAATAAACGTAATTCGTATTAATTTGTAAGAAAAGAAAAAAAATAGACATGTATTATTAACGTACAAATTGTAAAATCTTGTCAACTTTGCATCGTAAAATAATTGTTGATTTTTCTTATATTATCCTACGAAATTGGGCATCGTTTATAATGGATATGTAAGTTAACATATAAAACATACTAATTGTTACAACAATCGAAAGATAAATAATTAGTTAATGTATATTTGATAAATTTCATTTTACTGCGTCGTAGATGGCAAACATAAAATTAGCACATAGCGTGACAACAGTACGCTTTCCTTGCTAAGTATTTGGCTAGTGATCAAGGCTAGTAATCCGATGGCACTCTCGATTTCTATGCACTCTCTGAATCCTCTCGATCATTTAATTATAATAATAATAATAATAATAATAATAATAATAATAATAATAATAAATAATACTATAATAATCATTTTGTTATTAACGATCATTAATACCTATCCCTTTTTTATGATCTCAATATAATCAAATTTGTATGTATACATTGATGGATTTTCATTCGTACGAATGATAAAAATGATATTGCAAAATTTTATTATATATGATATCATTAATGAAATATCAAATCAATTATATTTACAGAACCTGTCGCAATATAGATGATCGATCATTGTCATAATCAAATTGTAAGAAATTTCAACGTGAATTAATTAAGAAACTACGTTATATATTATGAAAGTTTAATCGATTTAGTATTATCATATTGCAATTTAATGTTGTATACAAAAAAAAAAGAAAAGGAAAAAAGAAAAAGAATATTCTCAATTTACGATAACTGCGATCATATTAACTATATACAAATAAAATCGTATAATATCATATGTAATTTATCTTTCGAACGTTTCAACGTTGTTTGAAATAAATGATTATTTACATATGCATGTATGTATGTATGTATAAACAAGAAGTTACCTGATATCTGTCGGTCGAGAGTCCTCTCACTTATTGGGAGGTATTATATGTCTTCTTTAAAGAACGACTACGACGACGACTACTATGACGCTATACAACAACGAAGTCGTAACACCTTTTTGTTGACGATATAGATACCGCACAAGGTAATGAATTAATTATTGCACTCGATGTTTCCTATTTGACGTATTTAATATAAGTTTTCGCGGGATTTTTGTATTTAAAAAAAAAAAAAAAGAAAAGACAAAAAAGTAAAAGAAAGAAACAAACAAAACAAAAGAAAGTTGGAAAGAGAACTTGGAAGATGATTGGAAGAAAAAAAGAAAAAAAAAAGAAAACAAAAGAAATAGGAAAAAGGATACTCTTTTTTGGAAAGATAGAAAGAAAAAGCAAAAAAAGATATGTCTAATTAGAGCACCCGTACAACCGGGATATGCTCTTGAGACTGAACCAAAGGACGTGCGTCTCGTCTCGTCTCGTCTCGTCTCGTCGCGACGTCCGTCGTCGTCGTCTTCGTCGTCGTTTTCGTCGTCGTTTGCAAGAAACGTAGCCGTTGGCCTTTCTTTTTCTATCTATCTATCTATCTATCTACCTCTCTCTCTCTCTCTCTCTTTTTGGCTAAATTTAATTTTAACACATACGTTGCCGGACGAGCCTCCGTTTTGCTATAACTAAGGAAGGCTAGATGCAACAAGCCTTTCTTACTCTTATTGGTTCCCTCTCTCGTTGATTCTTTCTTTCTTGACTTCGTCTTGTTTCTTAATACGCACATCAATTGATTCTTTCCAAAGGCCGCACAATTGATTTCACTTAACCCTTGAATGCAATCCGCCCAACTCCTTGACGCGGAGACCCTGAAGAATTGCAAGGACCAAACACCTATTAAAAAAAATGAAAAATAAAAATAAGTACAAGGCTTAGCGATACCTCAATCAATTCAACGCGCTAATATTTCATGGACAGATCGATTTTGAATAAATTAGATAAGTTATTTACAAATTTATGAATATAAATCAAGATTTTTCTCCGCTTTATATTTTTAATACTTTATTTAAACGCTCATGTTGGTTATTATCAAAAGTTATTGATAATTATATGATTTATATCCTTTAATATTATCAACGTTAATTACGGAAGAGATAGAATTTCATGATTTTTTTTAAATCTGAACTTTGGCGCCATTTTATATAATGCTAAAATTAATGCCACATTTTTGTACTTGTGTTTTTACTATTTACGAACAAATATTAATCATTTATTAAATATTACACGATATTTGAATTATAATAGATTCTAAATTAATCATTAATGATTATTGGATCATTAGCGAAGATAGTTGCGTATAAGAGTTATGTAAGCATGATGATGATGATGATATCATTATCTATTACATCTCAAACAACATAGAACGAGAAAAGAAAATGTACAATATTAAGCTCCTGCATGATTCAATTTCCAGACAGTAATTTGTTTTGTCTATGTTTGTTACTTTATATAAAATGCATAGACACCTGTATGCAATTATACACATATATATATATACTATTATGTATAACATTATAGTAATATGAATTAACCTAAGATAGGCAGAAAATTGAATCATTTTTATAACAGTACTTGACAATTTATATTTTTGTTTATATCATTTTTGATTACCAATTGTTTATCGATTTAAATTATCTATATACTTAATACTAACAATAAGAGAAGAAATAAACAT
The DNA here is from genome assembly GCF_049000335.1 of Polistes dominula. NCBI lineage: Eukaryota > Metazoa > Arthropoda > Insecta > Hymenoptera > Vespidae > Polistes > Polistes dominula. The sequence goes on from NW_028300963.1 coordinate 4,639,803, forward strand.
AACATATATTCGATTCTCGATAACTATTACCTAACTATTATAGTTATAATCGATTCTAAATAACTTCGTTACACTTCACGTGCATGTGTGTTTATATGGTAGCTAGTTAGTGGATTGTTTACACAACTGAAAGTGATTGATATGTTATAAAATAATTTATAACAAAGAGATGCAATGTTTTAATATAAAATATTATTGTTTTGATAAAATATTTACAATAAAATAATATTAATATTCGGTAATAGTAATAGTGACAAAATGGTATTTCTTACAAATATTTTAGGTTATGCCTTTAAAGTACGTATGATATATCATATTTAAATGATAAATGAATAAGTTCTTTTTTTTTAATAAAGTTTTATTTATACTTAAGGTACCTAGAAAACGTTTACGAGAAGGATTCATAGATTCTTTGCGCCTTACTGTAAGAGCAGGTGCTGGAGGATCTGGTTTACCTCGGTATGGTGGTAAAGGTGGTTCAGGTGGAGACGTTTATGTTTTATCAAAAGATGAATTAACGTTAAGGGATGTTAAGAAGAAATGGAAAAAAATTAAAATACATGCTCAGCCAGGAGGCAACAGTACTTCAAAAGGAATTTTAGGAAAACCTGGTACTGATATAACTATTGACATTCCTTGCGGTGTAACTGTCTTAGATGATAACGGTTTAAAATTAGGTAAACTTCATTGAGATTTAAGTAATATTTTATATATTACTTATAAGTAATGGTTTGTAAAATTGTTTTATGTTAAATATAGGAGATTTGAATAAAGCAGATACAAAGTTATTAGTGGCAAAGGGTGGTCTGGGCGGTTGTAAAGAAACAGGATTTTGTGGTCAGAAAGGACAAAGTAGAACGATAATACTCGATCTTAAACTGATCGCTGATGTGGGTTTAGTTGGATTTCCCAATGCTGGAAAAAGTACATTTTTACGAGCTGTGTCTAAAGCACGGCCAAAAATTGCAAATTATCCATGTAAGTGCATTTTAACTGCTACAAATTGAATATAGTATATAAATATATTTATTAGATTTTTAAAATTCTGATGTTTCTTTCAGTTACTACTTTAAAACCGCAACTAGGTACTATAATGTACAAAGATCATAGACAAATACCAGTTGCTGATTTACCAGGTTTAATTGAAGGAGCACATGCCAATATTGGAATGGGTCACAAATTTTTAAAACACGTAGAAAGAACAAAATTACTTCTATTTATTGTAGATATTCAAGGTTTCCAATTATCCGTTCATGATTCTCATAGAACCTGTTTAGAAACAATTATTTTACTAAACAAAGAAATAGAACTTTACAAACCAGATTTATTACATACACCTTCCATGCTTATAATAAATAAGATGGATACAAATAATTCTGAACGAATTTATGCTGATATGAAAGATAAATTGGAAGATTTACCAAACACTGTGGCAGAATATCCAGAAGAAATAAGACCCGATCACGTTATAGAATTTGATGATATTGTGACTGCATCGTTAGCTCTAAAAAAAGAAAATGAAATAGAAATGATTAAAGACAAAATACGAAATATATTAGATATTAATGAAGAAAAGAAATTAATATCAAGGACAGAAATTATATCTGATTCTGAATTACATGAGAAACTAAAGGAAGAAGTGAGACAAAGTGGTCCTACGCTAGTTTAAATTTATCTACAACAAAATTTTATAAATTAATAGAAAACAGTTTTAAATCCGACTAAAGTAATTTATGTATATTAAATGTATATACAATACATATAACTTACGTATTTGATTCCATAAACAATTTTTTTTGTATATCTATACGTTTAACTTTTATTTGTTCAAGTTGTACCCTTTTTGTCCAATCTTTTCCTATGGCTGCTTTTTTTTCTATATTTACATTTTTAATTTCGCTTTCACTTCTGAGTATATCAATACCCGAATTCCATTTTTCTACTCCATTCCAAGCTATCATAACACCATTATCGGTACACAATCTTGGCGGTGTCCTGACAAGCTTGTAGTTTAGTTCAGAACATACAATATTCAAAGCTTTTGCTATAAAATGATTACACGCAACGCCTCCTGATACAACCTATAATCATATCAATCGTATAATTCAAATATGATTTAATTTTAAATCAGATACACTTATACTTACTAATGTTCGTTTATCTTCAGGAATTAAGTTTATTTTATCAATAAATTCCATTGCTATTTGCGTTTTCTTACAGAGATGTTTCGTGATTGCAAATTGAAAGCTAGCGGATAAATTATAAATATCAGGAATAAGCATATCAGCAGTGATATTATATTTCTTTTCTTGATCAGTAATATGTTTCACACATGTTGTTAATATTCCAGAGAAACTAAATTGACAATCCCTGTAAAACTGCATAGATTCTTTAAAAATAAACTGATCTATGTCAGATGCTTTACTTGCTGCTGCTTCAACTGCCTGACCTCCATTCATATTACTAAATTCTTTTATAGAATTTAGTTTAAGTCTACGAGCAACCTATAATACATTTGCATATTTTATTTTTGCAATTACATTGATACTATGATAACGTACCTTATCTAAAATTTCTCCTGGTGCATTACTTATAGATGATCCAAGTATAATAAATTCCTCTACATTTTGTACAACTACTAGCATACAATGTCCACCTGATATTAAAAGAACAAGGTAAGGAAAATCTACCTAAAAAGCAATATCAAATGTTATTCTTTATGTCTAATTTTATATGAAGAATAGAAATAACTTATTATTTGAAACCTTCTCTGTTAATCGAACTGTTAATGCATGGGCTTGCATATGATGTATGGGTATAAACGGTTTATTACCAACAAGTGCTAGATATTTTCCAAACCTTTCGCCAATTCGAAGTGACATTGGAAGACCTGGTTTTACAGTAGTTGCAATAGCATCTATGTCTCTTAATTTTAAATTTGCAGATCTCAATGCATTCTCGCATACATCTGTGATATGTTGCCTATGCATTTCCCCAGCAACTGTTGGTATTATACCTCCATATCTACAAATACATTGTCTAAATGAATACAACAGTTTTTAAATAAAAAATCATTATATATTGTTAACATGTTCAAATTACTTTAAATGTAATAAATATTGTGAGTTAATTGCTTCACCCAAAATATTTCCATTGCTATCGACAATTCCACAACCAGTATCATCACAGCTAGTTTCAATTCCTAAGATTATAGCTGATTTTTGACTACAGAATTTGTTTAAACTTTTAAACTTACTGAGTCGAGGATATAAAAATTTCAATCGGGACATCATATTCTTTTCTAAATTCAAAATAAGAATATCAAAATAATGAAATCAAAATACAAAGTTGAAAACAAATTGATAAATTATAAATTTACCTAACAAAAAATACTTAAATATATACAATATATTGTAAATAAATAAAATTTGATACTTTTTTATGTCACAAAAGTTAGCATTGTTTTCTTATAAACATATATTCATACAGTAACATATATACTTCATATAAACATGAGTGGTATTAGAAACACACCGTAGATTATAGACTTAAAGGTTGGTAACGCAACAGAAGTACCACTTTTCAAGTAATAATATGAGACTACAAAGGTTCTAGGTTTTTTACTTTTATCTAGGCTAAGAAGTAGAGTGTGTTGCGACGTCGTTTTAGAAAAGGTTAGCATACTTTATTTAAACAAAGTTTCATTTCTCTTTAATATCGAGTCTCTGCTTTGTATTTACATGAAAGATCACATTCTTAAGGCCATTGTGACAATATGTGAAGTACAATTAGTTAAACATATTTATGGTGTACGTGAATCTTTTTTTGCTGTTTATTTTGCATAATAATTTGTTAACAATACAAGGATTGTAATTAATAACAAGGAGAATTAAATTAGTTCGTTGTAAAATTGATTGGCCAACGATAAAGTGATCAGGTTCAATTTAACCTTAATTGATTTAGTGCCTATATTTCGAATAAATTGAATTGAATTTTTAATTAATACTGCCATTATATAAATAAATAAAAAAATATTAAGTAAATAAATATAAGAATGTAAAAAATAATGATCTATCTATCTATATATATATATATATATAGGGAAAGTACGTAAGCGTATTTAACTGGCCGCGAAAAGTCGAGAGTAAATATAGCTTCATTTTCATTGGTTGAAATAAAGAGCTGATATCGATACACTAGACTTCGATATATCGCAGAGACGATATTGACGGCATCGATCGATGGTAATAGAACGAAGCCATTACAGGTTTTCTTTTGATGCAAAGAAGATAGGACGTACTATGTCGGAACAGTAAGTTATTATTTTCTTTCATTGATTTTTCTTTTTTTATCTTAATACTTTGTTTTTTTTCAAATCTAAATTTCGATAATAATATAATATACGTTATTATATATAAATAGTAAATAGTGAATTTTTATATGTTCTTTTTTTTTCTTTAATATACGGAGGTTAGGGTTCTCGAATACACAAGTGTAACAATGATTCAAACTATCAAGTGTTATAATTATATCTATTATTTAAATATAATTATGTATGTTAATTTTTAATAGTTATTACAGAAATTATTTTTTCAGTGACGATACACTACTTGACGAAGATCTTGGAGATGAAGAATATGATTTGGGCAATGACGAGGAAGAAGCCCTCCTAGCTGATGACTATGAATTGGACAGGGTGAGCATAATGTTTACCCATTATATCCTTGTTAAATAAAATTCTTTTTTTCTCCTCAGCCTATATAAAATAAAATAGAAGATAATATTACGATTATATATCAACATTTAAATAATCGTTAATTTGTTATTGATTAAAGATTATTTTTGTGTGTATATACATTTAAAAATAATCTTATACTATTGTGACATAATTTCAATTGATTTGAATATTTCTATAAATTTTTTTTTTTTTACTGCAAAAGCACTCTTACTATGATTAGTTGATGTATAAATATTTATTATTGCCAAATATTTTTATCTTTCTAGTTGTAATGTAACTGTTTTGAAATGAAATGAAATGATTTGATTAATATTTTACAATATTTGAAAGATCATTTACAAGAGCAAGATTTAAATGTGTTAAAAGAATCTTTTTAATTTTTTGCTTTTTATACAAAAGAAAAACAAAACAATATAATCCATAAGTATTAACAATAATGTGATTTATGTAAATATAAAACAATACAAGATTTTTTTTTTTAAACAGGTAGAGATTATATATTTAATAATTGAATGTTTTCAACGATTACATATTTGAATGAAAATAGATTTATATTGTATCGTGTATAAAAATTCTACGATCTTTTCACTCTAAATAATATTTCACAAGAATATAAATATGTAACATAATGTAATATAAGCGTACTTATCGTTAAGTAAAAAAAAAAAAATGTAAAAAGTCTATTTGTGAATGAGTTACAAAATTATCTCTGGGTACTCATTATTATTTAAAAACAAAAAAAAACAAAAAAAATGTAATAATTTTTTAAAGTACATTTTATTCTTTTGTATATATATATATAACAAAATTCTAAGTAAAAAATATAAAGTGGATTGGATAAATTTGAATTGAAGGTAGATGATCATCCATTTGAAATATATTTTTTACATTTCTGGAAACATACGATATATGTTAAAAAGAAAAAATAGAGAAAAAAAAAGAACGAGTTTTTAAATGATACACCATCACCATAAGTATAAAATGTTATTTTTATGATTATAAATCCTCTCTTGCTTCTTTTTTATTATATATAATATAATAATAGGTACTCTTAATAACATCTGTAAAATGAATCATACATGTATTTCTTCTTGCTTAATTCACATACACATGCATAAAAACCATGTGTACACCATACGTACATGCGTTTATCTTTGCTTGCTTACTATATTCCTGTTAAAATTTGATATATTTAATAATGAAACATGAACAATAATAGAGATCCAAATGTTTTCGATATAACATGGAATAAAAATATCTATTTTTTCGAAAAAACAAAATGACATCAATGGACAATATATTTTTGCTATTTTTAAATGAATGAATGAATGAATGAAGGAACATACAAAAGTTCTAAACAATATCAGATATTGCAAACTTATTAATGAAAGCAACATAATTAACTATTGCTTTTTTATACAACTCTTCAAATTTATACATTTTATAATATATAATATAATGTGTAATTAATCTATGTAGATATCATTCGTTTCATTTATTTATCAAAAATCAATTAAATTTATTTATTATATCGAATGGCTTAATGTAAGAATCAAATTGATAACTATAATTGGATTGTATTTGTTTTTGATTGTGATTAATTGATTGTGATATATTAAATTATTATATTATACTTTCTTTTGACTTATGTTAGTAATGTATACTAATATATATTTTTTTATTGAAAAAAAAGTTCTTTCTATTCATCTTAATATATATCTTATTATTACTTTTCTACATCTCTAATATATTTTAAAGAAATTTACATCTAGCCATTCTTAAAAAATGAAATTTTCATTTTGGATCGTTAATTACTTCCTCTATTTCAAATTAGTCGTTGCATTTGATATGTAAATGTTTATACTAACTAATTTGGAATGGAGGGAGTATATTATAATCGTAAAAAAAAAAAAAATGAAAATGCATGTTTGTAAGAAAATAATGTGTTGAACATCAACCAATAGCATTAAGATGTTAAATAATCATCATTGCAAAACCAAAGATTATAATTCACCATGCGCATAAAAAGTAACAGTAAACAATAATTCAAACAACATTGTAATAATACAAATACAAATTGTAGTTTTCTGTATTAAGCATAATTTATATTTCTGTATTTAATATTGTATTTAAAAAGGTTGTGATTATCGTTTAATTAAGGTTTATCCGATAAAAATTTATTTTCATATATAAAATTGTTCTAATTGAGATATATAGTATACTGTTATGCTTTAAGCGTATGTGCACACGTAGAAATGCAATCTCCAATGTGTTAAAGTTTATTTAAATGCAATGTGTTTACTAGCTTAAATCAAGGATCATATTGTAATATTAAATTAGTGGAAAAAAAAAAAAAAAGAAATGAATCTTATAAGTAACATTGATTTGTTTGTTTTATTCGTTGCATATAAATTTATTTTTTATATGACATAATTATTACACATTTATAACAGGAAAAAATATTGATATATGAATTATAATAGATAAAGTGCGTGTGTATGTATGTATATATATATTTATATTTATATATATATATGTATATACATATATAAAATAACAAACAGTATTATACATTATTTATGCTTGATAATATTTATAATAGTTGGATGTGAAAATGAAAAGATATTGAACTTTTAAGATTTTATATACAACACCAGATATATAATAAAGGTTTGAGGTTGGCATTGTAAAAGGTATAACATTCCAACTATAATTATGTAGTTATTATATTATTATTATGGCTATAACATTTAAGTATTTATAGAATGTAATTTTTGCGATAGTGCATTGTATTTAAATTACAAATATTTGACAATTTAATTCCCTGAGCAGCAGAATAGCTATAAGGGAGAAGAGGAAACAGATGATGTACTGGACTTAGGAGTCACGGATGCTTTGGATGACTTAGAAGGGGAAGATGAAAATGTAGAGTTTAATAGATCAAAGACTGATATTGAAAATCATTTTTATGAAGATGGAGATCAGCAAGACAATGAAACAGGATTTTATAAGCAAGAGAAAACCACTGATTATAATACAGATCAAATCAGTCAATACGAAGCAAACTCTGGTTGTAGTAGTGTTAATATGTCTGCAACTATTGGAAAAGGTGATTTACGAGAGAAACTGCAGAAAAATATGCAAAAAGTTTACATTGGAAATGGACAAGGACTTGAAGATGATGATTGTGAAGAAGCAAAAGAAAGGCGTAATAGATTTCAAAATGAAAGAACAATGATTTCGCCTAAAATGAATAACGATATTCCTGATACTTTGGAAAATGTAGTGACGCCTGAACCGTCCAAACCATCATTCAGAGGTAGAGGAAGAGGACGATGCACAAGAGGAAACAAAATAGGAAGATTTATTTCATCGGTTAGTGGTAATTATAGTCCAAGGTATGTTTCATTTTTTTTATTATTATTATTATTATTATTATTATTATTATGATCTATCTCATTCTATAGACTTTTTACTATTATACGATATTTAACGATGATTTGTTTTTTTTTTGCAGGTTTAGTAATGCACGTGGTTTTGATAATCAGCAATCATTGTGTAGACCACCACTGTTAGAAGCTAGACCACCATTTCTTCTTGGTGTACCTAATAATATACAGAATCAACAGATCATGTATCAACAACAAAATAATTCTTCGATACCAAATTTCCAACAGTTTTCTTTAAATAATCCATTGCAAGGACCTACACATTTTATAGAAAGTAGACCGCCATTTAATCCTAATCAATTTTCAAACTCAATGGGTTCACGAGTAATTACTCCACGATTGGAATTTGGTCCTAGAGGAAATATCGCAGCACCGTTACAAGCTCCGCCTTATAATTGTTCAACAAATCCAACATCTTTTGTACAAATACCACCTAATTTTCAAAACTCTGGAGCAATTATGCAAGATAATCCAAATCGTCATTTGCCAAATACCCAAGCTTCTTTATTACATGGAAATTCTGGTGGATCTCTTCTTGGTAATCCAAATGCAATATTATCTAATAATTCGTCACAAATGTTACATGGTAATCAATCATTACCACTGCAAGGAAATCAAATATTACCGTTACAAGGATACCCACGCCCACCGGTATCCAATCAGGGACCACTGATACAAAATCCCCCTAACACTCAAATGTCTAGTGGTTCTTCTTTTGAGAATAGAGCACCTTTTCAAGAACAACATTTTGAAAATCGATCTACATATGATTCAAGACATCCATATCCAGATCAAATACAGAATAATCAATTTAACAGCAACATAATTCCTCCAGTTTCGCAACAGTCTAATTCAAATTTACCTAATGTAACTTTAACTCCGGGCCATAAAATATTAATCAATCCACATTTCCGAGGCGCTGTACAACCAACCAATGATGGTAAGTTCATAATTATATAAATTAATCTAAACATTTATCTTTATACGTTATTAATATACCTTATTTTATTACACAAATAGCAAGACTTGCATGGGACTCACAACATCCAACACCACTTCAGACCCAAGGTTCTGGAGTCCAATTTAATCAGACTAATATGCCATATCCTAATCAAAATCCATACAATCAGTCTCAATCTCAATCTCAGTCTCAGTCAAATCAGTTGCAATATCAACAGAATTATCAACAGAATAAGAGCGATGTAAGTAACTTATTCTTCTTCTTCTTCTTCTAATAAATCATATGAATAGCAGATTCAATAATATATTCGCATATTTTATTTCTAGGATCCTTATGCATATTTTTCTGATGTATGGCAAGAGAATAAGCCACAAAAGACTATAAATATTAGTCCAAATAAACAACAGTATCCATTGGAAAGTAATTATTCACGTGAAAGTAATTATAACGACAACAGTAAATATAAATCAGATGATCAATGGGAACAAAGAGATAATTATCAACAAGTAAGTTCAAAAATCATATATTTTTTTTTTTATTTGAATGAGAGAATAATTTATGAATATATTTTGAAACAATTATTTTCTATTATAGTCGGAATACAGAGGATCTCATGTAAATTATCGAGAACGAGATTTATCATCTCGAACGAGAAATGATCATACCCATAAACCGCAGCGGCCACTTCCTTCGTCTACATACCGTAATGAAAATTATGAACAAAATCATATGCAAAAACCTAGTAATAGTAGACCACCTATAAATACTGCACGAACGATTAATAAACTACAACAAAAAAGAGTATGTCAAATTTCTGATAAAGAAGCTCCGCCAGAATTAAGCCAGAAAAAGATGAAAACTAATAATAGAAATCTCCAAGAAGTAAGAACCGTAGATACGGTAGGCGATGCAGTTGAAGAGAAAAAAGTAATATTATTATTATATAATAAGATATATGTGCCCATAATTATGAAAGTAATCAAATTATGAATCTTATAACACTTGTTTCGAGATATTTCAAGATTTATACTTGAACACTATATGAATTCTACATAATATTGAAATAACAAACATTATTAACTAACGATTCATTTTTGACAATATCGTTTTCAAATTACATTGAATTTATTTAGTTTAAAATAATAACTGATAAGCTCATTTTTTATTAATTTTGATTTAGACCACTTTCATAATTATGGTCACATATGAAATATATTATGTTATAATATAAAATGCATGTACAATTATTATTACTATTATTTATTATTATTATTATTATTATTATTATTATTATTATTATTATTATTATTATTATTATTATTATTATTATTATTATTATTATTATTATTATTATTATTATTATTATTATTATTATTATTATTATTATTATTATTATTATTATTATTATTATTATTATTATTATTATTATTATTATTATTATTATTATTATTATTATTATTATTATTATTATTATTATTATTATTATTATTATTATTATTATTATTATTATTATTATTATTATTATTATTATTATTATTATTATTATTATTATTGTTATTGTTATTATTGTATTATTATTATTATTATTATTATTATTATTATTATTATTATTATTATTATTGTTATTATTATTGTTATCTTTTTAAGGAAGAGGATAAGGAAGAAGATCCAGAAATGCGGGAGTATAGAAAAAAAATGGAAGAACAGAAACGTTTGAGAGAACAAATATTAAAAGAAAAAGAAAATAGAAGAAAAATGGCCGCTATGGAAAAACAAAATGAACAGATTAATAAAATAGAAACTAATTTCGTTGGTAGATATCTTTATTTTCTTTTGTTTTTTCTTTATATATAATAAAAATATACGAGATATAAGAAGAAGTTTTTAATATTGTTTCATATTAAATAGGTACAGAATGCAAACAACAAGAAGCAAAGCCAGTATCGGTTCTGTTGGGAGTTGTGAAAGATCCTACACCAAACAAAGGTCGACCTGGTGTAACTAGGGGGCGAGGGCGGGTTATCAATACACAAGCCACAGAGGTATAGCACTAAATATCATTATATTTTATATATATTTGAAATATGTGAAAAGTGAACAATTGAAAAAATTAAATAACAATTAATTTTACATTTTATTTCTTGTCAACTATATATATATATATATATAAATAACGCTATATTTGCTATAGATATATTTCAATAAAAAATTCAATAAATTATGTTTTTATTATCAATCATATTAATCACTTTTTATATATATATACATACTCACACGCATTATATAATATATGCGTATATATATATATATGAAAATGCAATTATACGCGTAATTTATATTATGCACTACGTATCTGTGATAAATTTTTAATACGACATTTGATATGATTATATTTTTAATATTACACATATATTACATATATATATAAGTTTATATATATATATTTACATTTAAATTATATATATAAATTTATATATAAATTAATATATAATATATAAGTTTATATATATATATATTTATATATCATATTTATATATCATATTTATATATATATAATTTAAATATAAATATTATATATATATAATATAAACTTATATATATATAAAGAAATATATACATACAAATTTTAAACTTTTATTGTATTTTTTACTTTCACTTTTAAATAAATATATTTTAGAATACATTTTGTTTTCTTTCTTTTCCTCCAAATGTTCATATACTTTTGTTACACATTATTTTACAATTCTTATTAAGTTTAATTAGGTATTTTGTATCATATAATTAATGTCATTTTAATATTGTGATTAATATTAAATAATAGAAATATAAAATATATTTAATATAACATATAATAATATATATATGTATATAAACTTTTTAAGCTGATTTTGTGATATATATATATAATTATTACGAATATCATAATTAATGTTTATTTCTGTTATAGGGAACTGAAAGAGCACCTGGCATGCGAATTGTTAGAACTATTCAAACAATACAACCAAACGATCCTTCGGATGGACTTACGATTAATAATCAAAGCAGTGATAAAGTTTCAACGATTAGACAAATTAATCCACAATGCGGCACTAGAAGAGTTGTAATACCAAAATCCATTCAACCGTCTAATTCTCAAAAAATTGCAACGTCTATACAAAAGACTGTCTCAAATTTACAAAAGGGACAAGGTTCTGGAACGAATATACTTCAAAAACTTGTACAAAATCAATCTGGTATTTCAAGGAAATCACCAATTGGACAAAAAATGGGTAATATCGATAGAAGCATCGCTCCAAAAGTTGTAGTAAACGCTCAAAATAATCAAAGAATTGTGCTTCAAAAAGTTATGGTATCGCCCAAAAAAATAATGCCAGAAATTAAAACAAATACTGTTAAATTAGAAAATTTAGCAGCCAGTACTTCAGTGGCACAAATTAGACGTATGTGTCAAGGAATTGGAACAATAGAGGTGACTATTTTTGCATGTAATTTATAGCAAATATATCATCTCCTAGAGTAATATGCTCTAGATTATAATTATAGTTTATATTTCATTCATTCATTTACAATTATTCATTTTTGTTATTAATTTGTTTTCAAAATATTGTTGAAAGATTGAAATTCTATAATTTACAAAGAGTACAAAATAATAATTTTAAGTACAATTAACATTTGTATCTTTTATTTTTAATTTATAATTTCATTGTAATAAGAACAAGAGACTGTTCAGAAAGACTGTGTAGGCTTTACATTTGAACGCAAGATAATTTGTGTAAACACTGTAATGATATTAACATTATGTAATGAATTATATATTACTTCATATACACTACGATTATATATATATATATATGATTATTTTTTTCTTTATTATTTTTTTATTTTTATATTCAATTATAAAACAAAACATTTGTAAATGTCATAAAAGTATTTGATTTTTGTTTAAAAAAAAAAACCTTGTAAAAATTGAAAACCTTATAATTTCATGATTTTTATTTATTATAAACTCATCCCTGTTTCTTTTGTTTTTTTTTCTTTTTTGTTTAAATAAATATAATTAAGCGAATATTATATAATAATTGTCTTTTTTATTATTCGTGTTGTAGAGTATACACATGGGCGAGGGTAATGCAACTATTGTATTTAAAACACAATCCGCTGCCATGGTGTTTCATAAAAAATATCAACGTAAAATGCTCGATCTATCGCTGATAACCGTTCGTCTTATGCCACAAACAAATATAAACAAAGCAACAACTGCAATTGGCAAAAAGTCTTAAAGAAGATGACAAAGAAGAGATACTCTCTAAATGGAGTATACTTTTTAGCTTATAGCATAATAAATATATTACATTTAATATTAATACAATTATACCTTCATAAATCTATTGTCAATATTTATTATACTCGCATTGCCATTTTAAGGCAAAGATATGTATAAACATTTGATATATATACTCAAATTATGTGTAAGAATAAGTCGAAAAATATTTTAAGGGCATAAAAAAAGAAGAAGATAATACTCGATATATCGAGTAGAAGAAGAGAAATTGTAGAAAAAGCTACTACAAAAATAATGATATCACTGTGGACTAGATTATTTGAAGTCAAAGTCTGTAATATAATTATGTATTATATTGTATAATCGCTAATATGCCAGATAATTAAGCGGTGATTAATGAATTTGTATATAAAGAGAATGTATATTTCACATATAATATATAAAATTAGATTAACTTATATTTAATGTCTTTATGTATTTAACTTATTAAGTTTCTTTTTATTTCTGTATGGTTATTGATTAATTTTCTTTTTATACTAACAAATAGCTTTGGTGTCATCTGTAGAAATTCTGAGAATATTTAATTATACGTTTTTATTTTTTATAAGTTTCTATTTATTTTTTTTTATAAATTACTTGACTATATACATATATACAATCTTTATTAATTGTAACGTTAAATATTTATACATACAAAATATAATTATTCATATATATTTTTATTCATTTTCTTTCTAACCTATAAATGATTATCATATATAAACGCATATATGACGACGCATCGTTGCACGTGGATCGAACAAAAATCTAGGGGAAAAAAAAATGGCCGACATATTGTTATAGTTTTATAGCCGATTTATAAGAAACGGGTTTTCATTATTTATCAAATTATCATATCGATTAATGTAAAAGCACCTTTCGAATGACCTTCAATAAAAAAATCTAAACAATAGATTTATATATATATATATATTTCATTCTATATGTCAGAACAGACGTGTAAAAACGGTTGGTAAGAGTAGTTGGTAATAGTAGAAAAATCGCATGTATCGACTGAAATATTCGCTGAATGATTTGATTAAACTTGACTTTTGATAGCTTATGTCGCTCATAACATTATTGTACAATAATAATCGTCTATTATTTATTTTTCTAAAGTTTTCATATTATTGTTCGATATTAGTAAAGTGTCCATGCAAAAATGGCTTCTGCCAAAGTTGATTGGGGGAAATTTGCTGAAGAACAAGATGAATTAGCTTCTAAGGTAATGTTATCATCCTCGTGTAATAAAACACCGGTATAACCATACTCTTTTTTGTTTATTCCATTTATTAAGTATAACAATGAAATATTTTTCTGCAACAATATAATTAATATGTTATAGCTTAAAATAACCTAAAACATTACTACACATATATTCTTAAAAATGTATCCTACAAAATACATTTACATGTATAATGTTAAATATGGTTGTTTTTAATTTTTATTAATAAGAATTCTCATCTTTCTATAGGTGACAGATATTAATTTAGATCAAAAGTCAAAAGAACAAAAAGAAACAACAGCAAACGATGATTCTAAGAGTGACGATGGTGCAGATGGACAGATATCACCAGCAGAGAAATCTTTGTTACAAAAAATTATACGAAAAGGATTAGTGGAAACGACTAAAGATATCGAGGTGCAAAGGAAGGATCCATCATCTCCATTATATAGCGTTAAATCTTTTGAAGCTCTTAGTCTGTAAGTTTTCTCATAATGCATCTTATATGTACTTCCATAGTCGTAGTTATAATTCTATGTTAAATGTTTATAAATTATTATTATTACTTATATAGCATTCTATTTTTAGTAAACCTGAATTATTAAAAGGAGTTTATGCTATGGGTTTTAATGCACCATCAAAGATTCAAGAAACAGCGCTACCAACTTTGCTTGCTGATCCGTAAGTAGTAAAAGATGATAAATTAACATACACATTAGATCAAATCTAATACAAGGTAGATTAACAAACCATATGAAATAATAATTATTAACAATTTGTAGACCTCATAATATGATTGCACAATCCCAATCTGGAACTGGCAAAACTGCGGCATTTGTACTAGCTATGTTAAGTAGAGTAGATACAACTAAGGATTATCCTCAAGTGCTTGCTTTATCACCGACATATGAATTAGCAATACAAACTGGAGAAGTTGCTGCTAAAATGTCTCGTTTTTGTCCTGAAATTAAATTGAAATATGCCGTTAGAGGGGAAGAAAGTAATATTTATCATTTAAACGTAATTATCATTTAGACATACAAATTTTACTCATTAGAGTTTTGTAATTTCAGTTCCTCGTGGTACGAAAATCACAGATCACATTATTATTGGTACACCAGGAAAAGTTTTAGATTGGGCAGTGAAATTTAAAGCTTTTAATTTAAACAAAATCTCAGTTTTTGTTCTGGATGAAGCAGATGTAATGATAGCAACACAAGGCCATCAAGATCAATGTATTCGTATTCACAAGTAACATATTTGATATATTACATATCATAATGCATATTTTTAAAGTAAAAAAAAAGATATTTAATTGTTGTTTTATATTTATTTATAGATTACTTCCACGCACATGTCAGATGATGCTTTTCTCAGCAACATATGAAAGCGCAGTAATGTCGTTTGCTGAAATCATAGTTAGCAATCCTCTTATCATAAGATTGATGAAAGAAGAAGAAAGTTTAGATAATATTAAACAATATTACGTTAAGTGCAAAGACAAAGATGGCAAATATGCAGCTATTACAAATATTTATGGTGTTATAACTATTGGTCAAGCTATTATTTTCTGTCATGTATGATTCTCATTTTTGATATTCATGGATAATACAATTATAATAATAGTTGGTTGTAGTATACGTTAAATGATGGTTTCTTTTTTAGACCAAAAAGACAGCTAGTTGGTTAGCAGAAAAAATGACAAAAGATGGTCACGCAGTTGCTTTCTTAACGGGAGAATTAACCGTAGAACAAAGAATTTCTGTATTGGATAGATTTAGAGCTGGTTTGGAAAAAGTTCTTATTACAACGAACGTATTAGCGAGAGGTATGAAATTTTAATTAATATATGTAAGAAATAAATTGATATGTCAATTTATATTTCATGAAATTTGTTGTAGGTATTGACGTGGAACAAGTAACCATAGTAGTGAATTTTGATCTACCAATGGATCAAGATCGTCAAGCTGATTGTGAAACATACTTGCATCGAATTGGTAGAACGGGGCGTTTCGGAAAGTCTGGTATTGCTATTAATTTAATAGACTCACCACACGCAATGCAGTTATGCAAGGATATAGAAAAACATTTTGGAAAGAAGATACATTATCTCGATGCAGAGGATGCAGATGAAATAGAAAAGATTGGTGCTTAAATCATTTGATATTACTGACTGCCTAGACGTACGATTCTTCATCAGATATTTCTAGGCCCATAATGAAGTATTGAAAAGAAATTTTAATAATGCCATATATTTCTTTTCCAATGGCCCATATTTCTTTTAGATAATCTTTTTTTTTCACTATTCTTAATATATCTTTTATTAGCATATATTAATTAACAATATGGCAATTGGATAAGAAATATAAAGAAATAAAATTGCAACATGTAATGTAATGACAATGGTGTACTTCCTATAGAAAGGCACAAACACACACAAGATATTTTTATATGTTGTAACGAAATATTCTTATCCATAATAATAGAGATTGATATATCATTTCATTTTTGTTTTTCTCGAATTTGTATATATTTAAAATACAAAATTTTTACTTTTCCATGCCCATGTAAAAATAAAAATTACACAAGATAACTAATTTGTACGTTATGATATATTGAAGATCATGTAATTACCTGCAAAAATACCTAATGAAAACAACTTACGTTTATACTTGTATACTTGGCAGCATTACAAATCATCATGGCATGTACAATGAATAAAATTTACTTACTCTCTAAGAATTACATGTAAGACAACTTTTTTATAGTATATAAACAGGATTTATTATTGAGGAAACATGTAAAATAATTTTGTATTTATTGAAACTACAAAAGTGAAAATAAACTATGATATGGAGAAAAAAATGTTAAAAAATAGAAATAGCATTAACAAAATGAAAAAAAAAACAGAGATTATGAACTATTTAAAGGCATTAATTTTTACATAGAGACATTCTTTCATATTTATGAAAATACAAATTTTATGCACAATATGATGATTGATCTCGAGTTAATGTTTGTATTTAAATGTTATACTGTACAATTTTTTATGTAAAACAGATCTTAAAAACTTATTCTCTTTGCTTGATTTATATAACCAAAATAATCAAATAGAATATAAAAGTAGCACAGACAACAAAATACTTGAAATATTTTTTTACTCAAATCTTTTGAGCATTGACACTGTGAATACATACAATTGTAATATATTTTTATATATATATACAGAAATTGTATTATCCATGGCGTAATATGCCATTTGCAATATATTGAAATTATTTGATAAAAAGAGAACCTTCATAATTTTTCAGAAATATGTGTATGTATTTAACATAACGTTTACAAATGCGTAAAAAAACAATGGAACGTACTATTATGACTCCATAGTCATCATAGAGATTGATCTTGACCTCTTATTTATTTTAATCGTTCAAACGATAACTTGATATTTGAACTGATTCTACGGATTTCAATTGCAATTGTGTAGGATATTCAGTCTTTTAATTACATACCCATTCCACCCATACCTCCCATTCCACCCATACCACCCATGCCACCCATACCACCCATAGGCCCACCCTGAGTTTCTTCTTTAGGCAATTCAGTTACAACTGCTTCTGCAGTCGTTAATAATGATGCAACTCCTGCTGCATCTGTAAGCGCTGTGCGAACAACTTTTGTAGGATCGATGATACCCTTTTCTATCATATCAACGTATTCGTCGTTCAATGCGTCGTAACCAAGTTTTCCTTCGCTGACTTTTGCAACTACGAGACTTGCATCGACGCCTGCATTTTGTGCGATTTGCAAACATGGCATTCTCAATGCGTTTGCCACGATTTTAATACCCGTAGCTTGATCGCTATTGGTTGCTTTTAATTGTTGTAATGCTGGAGCACATCTTAACAGAGCAGTTCCACCTAAACAATAATAGATAAAATTAATATTGAAGTGATATCATTTAATTATATATTTAAATAATATGATAAACTTACCTCCAGGAACAATACCTTCCTCCACAGCAGCTCTAGTAGCATTAAGTGCGTCATGAACGCGATCCTTCTTTTCGTTGACTTCTACTTCACTACTTCCTCCAACTTTTAAAACTGCTACGCCCGATGCTAATTTCGCAAGTCGTTCTTGCAATTTTTCCTTCTCATAATCGGACGTGGTATTTTCAATTTGATCTCTAATTTGTTCTACTCTTCTGTCTATGTCACTCTTCTTTCCTTTACCTCTCAAAAAGAGTGTATCATCCTTCGTAATGACAACTTCTCCAACTTGTCCCAAATCACTTAACTGTACATCTTCCAATTTAACAAGATTCGCATCATCTCCAAAAACTATGCCACCCGTGGCAATAGCCATATCTTGAAGAGTAGCTTTTCTGTTATCACCAAAACCAGGTGCTTTTACTGCGGCTACTTGGAGGCCAATTTTCAATCTATTGACAACTAAAGTTGACAATGCTTCACCATCTATATCTTCTGCGATAAGTACAAGCGGCTTACGCTGAGAATTTGCTAATTCCAATGCTGGTATTACGCTTTGTATAGATGATATTTTCTTTTCGCTAAAGAGTAACAATGCTTCTTGAAACTCTACTTTGGCACCTTTACTAGAATTGATAAAGTAAGGGGAAATATATCCTCTATCGAATTTCATTCCTTCGATTACTTCAAGCTCGTCATGAAGGGTTTTTCCATCTTTAACAGTAATAACACCATCCTTTCCAACTTTTTTCATGGCATCGGAAATTAAATTTCCAACAGCACTATCTCCATTAGCAGAAATAGTTGCTACTTGGGCAATTTCTTCAGGCGTTGTTACGGGTTTGCTCAAATGCTTTAATTCTTCTTTAATTTTGTCTACTGCTAACATTACTCCTGAAATAATCAAGAATGTTATATAATTAGATGATATTTTGTAATCACATAAAAGAACTAATAAGATTAATATCAAGATTTCTATTGATATTCTTACCCCTTCTGATTTCAACAGGATTAGCACCTTTGCTAATCTTTTCAAAACCTTCTTTAGCTATTGCTCTTGCTAAAACAGTAGCCGTTGTTGTTCCATCTCCAGCTTCTTCGTTGGTATTATTGGCAACGTCCTGTACTAATTTAGCTCCAATATTTTGAAACTTGTCTTTTAATTCTATACCTTTAGCAACTGTAACACCGTCTTTGGTAATTTTGGGACTGCCCCAACTTTGTTCCAAGATAACATTACGTCCTTTAGGACCCATCGTTACAGCTACTGCATCTGCCAAAATATCTACACCTTGTAACATAAGTGCTCGTACTTCTGCACCAAATCTAACATCCTTGGCATAAGTTCGTGCCTGTAACTGCATCTGGCGCAGAGCTACAGAGCGCATCATGTTTGGTAATCTGTACATCTAAAAAAAAATGAAAAAAAAAAACACAATGCAATAGAGATTAAATAAAAAAAAACTGATATAAATATACATTGTGAAAGATTTAAATATCAGAGTAGAGAAAAAAAAAATTAAAAGACAAAGTTGAGAAATGTTTTAGCTTTAAATTGACAAAATAGTAGAAATGGTAAAAAATAAGATTAATGTTAATAAATATACATACTATATGAACTATAATAAATTATAAATTCATTCTTATTGAAGCAAAATTGCGGTTATGTAAATGCCGCGTGTACCGATAAAAGATCTTTCTTAAAGATATTGAAAAATATTACTTAAGTAATATAATACGTTTAACAAAAATTATTGAAAACTAAATAAAATAATTGAATCGTATTTTAGACAAAATTTGATTCATTAGAAATGAAGATAGATACGTGAAATGTTAAAAGCTATCCAACAAATTCATCCGGCCGGTATAAATCGATTAATGAAATTTTTCTATTTAATTGATCAAAAAATAAATGATTAAATTAATTTCTTTACCTTTTATTTCGCAATGGAAATGACTTTTAAATAGAAATGTCGATAAAGCTTTGTGAAAAGTAATTGAAAATCGGCACGGCGTGACCGCACTTTGTCTTACGAATGGAACGAGAAGATATGAGAGAACTTGGCGCTATCACATGGACGTCTCTTTTACCCCCACCCTTTTTTCCTACTCTATCCTTAACCTAACCTTTTACATTTCATTCAAAAAGATCTAGAAAATTCTTATACTCCGCGTTACTGAAATCCAATGTATATATAAATAGACAAATATTTTTTACATCAAGATAACATAAAATAATATCGAATTTCATTGAAATATAGCATTTATTTATCGACCGGTATTAATCTTCAAGTTTCTAGAATGTACCCAGATTTCGATGATGCAACATGTCTGCCTCGACCAATCATTTTTTTTCTACATATATCAGGAACAAACTAGGAGATGTTATTACGTACAAATGTAAAATATTATTAATCGATTGCTTGTTTTTTTTTCCTTTTTTTTTTTTATTTTTTCATACACAATTATAATCATAATAATTTATTCTAAAATAAACTTTACGTAAACGTATAACCATTTTCATTGCAAGAGTACAAAATAAACGGCTTAAAAGTTATTTAAATATATAGATATGTTATCTATATACATAACATATGTGTTATCGATAGAAGATTTAAATTATCTTTGATATCAGTTCGAATTATCTCGCGTATTAAAATGAATATAAATTAATGTACATAAATTCTGAAATTTGATGATAAATTTTGCATTGAAATGTATGAAAAATGAAAAAAAAAAAGAAGAAGTAGAAAATAAGAATAACATTATGTTTATAATCTTATATTTACATGGTAGTAAAAAGCTTATGAGACAGATAACAACCAACTAATAAATTAAAGAAATATTATCTACATTTATTTCCAAGATGGAGGATGGACATACACATACCAAGATTACGTAACGTTAAATGTTATCTCGTCAGAAGCTTCGAGTAAATCGATGAACATGATGGCGCTCGGGTTAGAATTCTGACGAAATATACGAACTTTCGAGAAAATATAGGAGAGGGTAAGCTAAGTTTCTTTGCACGCGCGAGGAGGTTACACAACGTGCAAAACCGTACAGTTGCCGGTACAGTCAGATACATCAGAACTAAAAGAAAGAACTCGTCGATTAAACATGGTAAAAATTTAACACAAATGTTTCATTTTAATTGTCAATTTAAAATGATTGATACTATTTTCACATAGACATTGTTAATTCTTTTTAAATTAACACTACGAATCATTTTTTAAACATTACCATTGATCGGGTGTGACTTATTTTATTTGAGATAACCTTTAAACTTAACTTATTAATGATTTGTTTCATTTATAAAAAAATACAATTGTTCCTTTGTTATTAATATCATATTCTCGTTCCTTTTTTTTTCTTTTCCCTGACAACGTTTGCGAACCGGTCAATTCGATTGCAATTGTTTATAATATAACTGAAGTTTTGTATTATATGAAATATATATATATATATATATATATATGTATATGTACATCTTACATTAAAAAAGTGGTGAATAGATTGCAAATGAATTTGATGTGAATTATTCTTGTTGAAAAGTTATCAATTGCAAATTTGTGAATAGTAAAGAATCATTGAAATTTTCAACAATGCAACAATTAAAAGTATTGATTATTTGAAACATTAATTTAATGATAATTAGTGTAATAACTTATGATTCATTCTAAAGGATTAAATGTTTATTTACAGGCTGCCAATGCTGCTGTTAGTTCCGTTAAAAGGCTTATTCCCTTGTTCGATAGAGTTTTAATAAAAAGAGCAGAAGCTATAACAAAAACGAAAGGTGGAATTGTTCTTCCTGAAAAAGCACAGGCTAAAGTTTTACAAGGAACTGTCGTGGCTATAGGACCTGGATCTCGAAACAATGTATGAATTGTAATACTTTATACTTGTTATTATTGTTTACGTCAAAAAAGAAATTCATGAAATTGACATTTCTTTCAGAAAGGGGAACATGTTCCATTGAGTATTAAAGTCGGTGACACAGTATTGCTGCCCGAATATGGAGGTACCAAAGTTGAACTTGAAGATAACAAGGAATATCATCTATTTCGTGAATCTGATATTTTAGCAAAACTAGAAGTTTAAATGTTCATCAAGTACAGAATATAAGATAACGAATTTTTTTTGTAAGTTCTCAATAAAAAATTGTTTGACAAATTTTCAAGAGTACATGTAAAATAAATAACACAAACAACAATAACAAGAACGCGTGAGAGGAAAGATTGTGTTAACATTTATATCTTCTTTGTAAAACAATTGTTAAGATAAGTATCATTTTTTTCGTTTATATAAAAACCATTAAATAAAATTGTTTATTTGTTTCACATAATCAAATAAATGTTATTTTAATTTAATATGAGATTAAGTTTGACAATGATTATTCTAAAATTGTATTTAAATATTATATACAATAAGTAATTCCATATTAGTTCAATTATATTAATGTTTTTAATGCATGTACTTAGAATTTATTTACTATTTCAATTTTATACTCTTCTTCGCGGAAACATTAATTCCCGACATTTCTCCGCTATATCGAGTTAATTCTTTCCTGACTTCTCTCACCTAAAAAAAAAAAAGAAGATATGCATGATAGTAAAATTGCGTATATTTATAATTTAATATAAATTAGTTATTTAAATACTTACTGCTCCTTTCCTACGTATTTTTGCTTTGCGATATTTATTTCTATGCTTGACTCTTGGATTTCGTTGTTCTTTCTTACGATGCGGAGTAAGACCTTTGTTCTTTGCTATTTGATATGTAATTGCTCTTTTTTCTTCTGTATCCTCCATTTCTTCCAATACCTTGTTTTCTTGGTTATCCTCTTCAACACTCAATTTATCTTCATCATCATTTTCAGATAAATTGTTTTCTTCATTTAATTCATCGTCCATGATATCATTATCAGATTCTTCGTCCATGATATTGTCAGATTCTTCCTCTTCATTTGTCTCGCTTATTTTTCGCTTTTTGGCTTTCTTGTCTTTTACTTCAGCAATAACTTTTTTTTCTTGCAAGTTATAGATTCACCTGATATATTATAAAGAGATCCACCATCTTTTTCAATTTTTAATACCTCTTCAATTTTTTCTAACAAATCTCCTTCTCCTGAACGCATTTCATTAAGAAGTTGGCGATATTGTGCCAAACGTTTAATAACAGGGTGCGAATTGATAGGTAATCTTTTGGCTTTTAGCATTAAATAAAAAGAGATATTAACGCAATAATTTAATATTATTTGATATTTACTTTTAACAAAGTTCGATGCAGGACAATCAGGACATATGCCTTTTTCAACAAGCTTCAAAAATGGTAAAAGTATATTTTTAGCTTCGTTCATGCATTCTGTAGAAAAAGAATTATAATTTACAATAAATGTAGAAGAAAATACAGGATAAGAAATTGTTACAAATAATAATAATAATATATAAAACTTACCTTTAAAATCATCAACGATAGCCAAAAATTCTGGACTTTCTCGTTGAACTAATTCACGTTTTTGTTTTTTACTAAGTTTGGTAAAATCTGTTTTGACCGTTTCCTCTTCATCTTGTTGAGCTTTTGTGTCCTCACTTTTTGCTTCTATAAAATCTAAACCAAAATCAGCATCATCCAATCGTTCAGCTAATTTCTTTTGAATGCTTATTGCTTCTTGTTCTTCCATTTCTGCTATTACTTGATTTTTATGACTAAGAGTGGAATAATCAGGATCTACGTAATCCGTAGAATAATATGTTTTTTTCTTTTTGCCCCATGCTTTCTCATTTGGTATATCAAAATCATCTTCCAATTCTTCAATATCAGATTCCATTGAATCTGCTTCTTCATTTTCCATTTCATCCTCTTCTTCGTTTTCTTCATCATCTTGTAATCCAAAGACTTCGTCATCGCTATCAAAATTTTCTGGTGCTCGTTTTATTCTTACACTTTTAAGTAATTCACGATCCTCTTCTGAATATTGGTCATCAGAATCCGAAATGTCATTCATATCTTCATCTCCAACAGCTTCAACTTTGAATGCATTTCGTCCTCTATGATAAAGAAAGTTTATCATGAAATACAATTATGTATAAAATTAAAATGACTTAAGTTTACTCTTTTTTTTTTTTGCAATAATCTTATATCCAAATAGAGAATATTATTATATTATTACATTATTATGTCTTAATAATTATAACTTTTATTTGTATGAAAAATGTTTGTAAAAAATAAGATGCATCTTTAACATTCTTAATATATTTATAATATAATTTATTGAAGATTTGTACAATTAGTTGACTTACCTCTTTTTTCCAGCCATTTTATATGAAGATATTTATATATATGTACATTTATTTATAAAAGACAAAATATAAATATAAATATTAATATATCCAGCGAACGTATACACTATGCACCACATGAATGCACTTCACGTGACTCTTTTAAGGTTATATCGAATTGTAGTATCGATATTCTCTGTTAGGTGGCAGCCAGTGTTGGGGTCTCTAGTTGATTTCAAAGCAAACTATAACCTTTAAAATTACACATAATAAAATTATTAATTTCTGTAAAAAAAATCATGGTATTTCTAACGTCAAATTTATCGGTTCGATCTAGAGGACCAGATGAATTCTGGCGAAAACGTAAAATATTTGAAATTGCTGCTGTAAGTAATAATTATATTTGTTATTCCTTTGATTACTTTACACAGTTAGATTTTTAATCATTTTATTTTACAGCATTTTATAGGTAGAAAAAGAAATTGTTATTCATTGGCTATTAGAGCTGTTCATAGATCCTTAATGTTTGCTACCAAAGGACGAAAATTAAAAAAAGAAGATATGCGAGAGGTAATGTTTACAATGTGTGCAATATCAGTAGTCGTTTCATTGCTCCAGTTATGTAAATTGTTGCATTTAAAATTACAGCTTTGGCTAACAAGATGTAATGCAGCTTTGGTCCAACATGATATGGATCCAAAAACATTTACCGAAGGCTTAAGTAGATGTAATATTTTATTAAATTATAAAAATTTAGCTGATTTAGCTTGTTGGGAACCAAGAACATTTAAATCTCTAGTAGCTATTGCAGCTGCTAGAGCACAACAAGATGGATTTTATAAAAATAAAAGTACAATATTAGAATCGACTACTACTATATCAGATGGTTTAATAGAATAAAATAGATGAAAGGTATAATATTTATATAATACTTAGTTATTTTTATTGTACCTGCATTAAACAATTATTCTAGTAACAATGTAATATATATCTATATATATATATATATATTTGATCTTATTTTTATGGCTGTTTGAAAAAATATTTATTATTATGATTTGAGCTTTGTAGATGATGTTTAATAATAACAATTTGGAAATTAGAATTTTAACAAAGTTCCAATGATATATATTTCTTTGGAACATATAATTGGGAAAAGGAGAAACATCAAAGCTTTTTTTAAGTTCTTCACTGCTTGGCGTTTACAATTTGTACAAAATCTGGTTTCAAAGAAGCACCTCCTACTAAAAATCCATCAATGTCTTTTTCTTTTGCCAATTCTTTAGCATTTCCCGCTGTTACTGATCCACCATAAATAATTCGAACTGTTTCAGCAACGTTTGCATTCACATTTTTTGTAAACCAGTCTCTCAATTTTTCATGAACTTCTTGTGCTTGCTGAGGCGTTGCAGTTTTACCTGTTCCAATTGCCCATACTGGTTCATACGCAAGTACAACATTATCCCACGATTTTATTTTATCTGCAATAGCTTTCGTCTGACGAAAAACTACCTCTTCCGTTTTTCCAGCCTCACGTTCTTCTAATTTTTCTCCAATACAAGCAATTACCTATGAAATAATAACAGAATCGTTAGAATTTTATCAGAGTCACATGGATATTTTGATTATAAAAAAGTCATTGATAAAAACATTACTCACTTTCAATCCAGCTTCCAATGAATGAGCAACTTTATCTGCAACCAATTCATCCGTTTCTCCAAAAACGTTTCTACGTTCAGAATGTCCAAGAATTACCCATGGGATGGAATTGTCAAGAAGCATAGCTGGACTGATTTCTCCCGTAAAAGCTCCCTTAGGTACTTTATATGCATTTTGAGCACTAATATCAACATTGTTAGGCAAAATACCTTTTACATATGTTAGATAAATAGCTGGTACACCAACAACAACGTCTGTAATCATTTATATAAATAACTCTACAGTACTATATTACATAATTAACTATATAGAATAAATAATAAAACTGTTATAAAAGTAATCTTTACTACCCAATTATAATTAAAAATTATCTTTAATAAATAAACGGACAATGCAATTTAACAAATATAAAATATTAGAAGAATATTAACACATAGAGATAAATGATAAGTACTATCATATATAAGGTGAATCATATAAGGTAATGAATTGGAAATTGATATTAATGGTTTTTTTTATTACTAAATTTTGAAATCTTTCTTCTTTTCCTTCATATAATATGTCAAGTAAGAAATTATAAATGAAACATAGAAAAATTTGTACAGATTTTTGTAATTATAAAGTTTGTATAACTGTTTATCAGTTATTTCACACAACATTATTTGAAACTAAATAAATTCAAATGTACTTTGAAAACGATATTGTCAAAAATAAATCGTTAGATAATGTTTGTTATTTATTCATAATTATGGGCACATATACGATACATATATTTTCAAAAATACATACCAACGTTGGGATCCAATGGACCGGCTTTAAGAAATGCAACAATTTCGTCAATTTCTTTTTTGGTTCCATTCATTTTCCAATTACCACCGACAAAGAATTTTCGTCCCATTTTTGGTTTGATGGTATCACAGCTAATAAAAATATTCGATACTGGTTGATTCTAAAAGACAATTTTTTAATTGTTCGTTCTAATGACCTTTAAGTAAGTAAGAAGGTCAGTCTTGTCACGTTAAGTCTGTTCTGCTATCGAATGAAAATATTCAATAAAATCCGTCTCGATACTGGTTGATTCTAAAAGACAATTTTTTCAAACTGTTCGTCCTTATGACCTTCAAGAAAGTAAGAAGGTGAGTCTTGTCACGTTAGGTCTGATCTGCTATCGAATTTCAGTGTACACAGTAGGATTGTTGTGCGCATACGTGAAAACTCAAGGTCATATGACGTTACCATTCAACGAATTCATTGAACCATTAGGTATTTCTGATTTGTTACAGATAAACCCCCACCATGATGACATCAAACGCAACAGATGCATTTGATTTGTGCATTCAAACCGCGCGGATGAATTTGACATAGGCTTTTAACTATTCAATTTTTATATATGACAAGACTACTGTTCTATTTAAATATTAATTAATAATAATCTTTATAAGACGCAAGAACAAAGATTGATCTTTAAAAAAGGTAAATATATATTATATATCGTTGTAAGAGGTATATTCACCATTTGCAATGAAAATATTTATCAAGTTTTTAATTTCTAACCTCTAAATATTAAAACATTTGTATAAATTACAGTTTTCTTTTTCAATTATAATATTTTTATAAATGATCACGTTAATTTATAACATTTACGATCATTTTACGTACGTGAACATTTTGAAAAATTTCCTCTTAGAAAATATAAATATAGAATGTCTCATATTTGTATTTATTAATAATATGTAAATAATATTTAAGATACATACATATATACATATATATTTATAAACTTTGTATATGCGATATTTTTATGTAATTAAAAAAAAAAAAAAGAATAAATGACAAATGCTATCACATTTATGTTGCATCATATCCTAAAGCTCTTTTGCTTTGTATAAATGAGTTGATACATTTAAATACAGTAAACTGTAAATCATTTTGGAATAAGTATGCTTTACACGCCGGGATTTAATTTGGATAAATTAATACATTCGCTTATGCAAAGCTTGGGCTGTGGGAGGTCAGATAAAAAAAATTTGTTAACCTACATGGACACGACATATAAAATACCAAATAAAAAATTAGATATTTGTGAGAAAATGAAAGATGTGTATCAAAGTAATCTTGATTTTTCAAATCCTTATGATATACAACATTTTATAGAAAATCATACAAACATCCTTGATAAATCTGTTTATTCAAAAAATATTCCGGTTCTTGAATCTCATTTGAAAAATATTAATACTAAAATTATACAAACAATTAATAAGATCAAAGTACAGAGAAATGTTATTGAAGTTAAAAATAAATTATTAAATTCGTATAAAAAAAATTCTCGCGTTAAAAAGTATCAAGGAAATTTGGATAGTAAATATAATAAGCATACATTAAAAAATACAACTGTAAAAAAAAATAATTCTCTTATGAATTGTTTGCAACAAAATAAAAAGAAACATAATAATAATAATAATAATAATAATAATAATAATAATAATAATAATAATAATGTCGCATGCAATTTAACGAATAATATAATGGTATATATGGAATATGAAAGTGAATTAAATACTAAATTATTACAACTTTATACGAAAGATGAAGAATTTATCAAGAAATATATACATATATCATTATATATAGCAACAGAGGTAACTAGTAGTATGATTTTATAGAAATACATGGTATATATATATATATATGTTTATTTGATAACATAAAACATTTGTATTAAAATAATTGAGTTTGTTAATTATAATTAATCATACACGCGTAGAAGATCGATTGTTCCAATTTTGAAAAGATTGATAGAAAATATCAACAACAAATTTTGCTATGTAAGCAGGCAATATTGTGTTTGATTGAACCAAGTGAAAAAGCTTATGTACTTTGTACAAATAATTTGTCTGGTATTATACAAAAACATTTAACACAAGGATGTACATATCATTTTGAATCATCGAGGTATTTTTATATATCTAAAGTATGTAAGTCTACTAAGGATTTATTACATCTATAAATTTTAATTATATAAATTGTCCTTAGTAATTCTACAGAGTATTATAAAGCTTTATTGATTATAAGTCATTGGGCAAAAGTTTTGGTAAAGCATCAAAATATAACTATGGTTCATATGATCTGTGCTATACTTGGTTGCGAAATAAATCAAATATTAATTTTAACCTACCCGAAAGATGCTTTATCCAAAAGGTATATTAAATCTTAATAGAATATACATATTTTATCATCAAATGTAACAATTCTAAGATGGACATCATAGAAATTCATACTTCAGAAATAATGATAAAAGTTACTTTAATTTTTCTAACATCTGAATTTTTAGATGGTGAATGAAGAAGTAGTGGAAGGTAATAAGAAGACTCAACCTATATTCAAAAGTCCAACTTTTCACGATAAGTTTCGGCCAATAAGTAATACTGGAAAGAAAAGAACTTGGAGATCTCTTAAACAAGTTCTAGCACAGGAACGTAGTTTACCATGGCCTGCTGAAGTAGTACATTGTATGAGAGTTTTGATTTTAATTTATATTTCAAATTAAAATGAAAGTATATACAATAATGAAAAATATAGATCAGTCAATGTCAAGATTAAACGATTTTATTAATATTTTCTTAACGAGCGCAAATCATTACTTTTATAAAAACAATGCAAAATTATGTTGGAACATACAAACCATATTATTATAAATGGAATAAATATTTATCACTGGCTAGATTATCAAATTTTATTAATTTGACATTAATTGTAAATTCCAGATAGTGCTATCAATGCACCACCAAGTTTTAAACCCGCAAAGAAGTATTCTGATATATCTGGCCTACCTGTAAGTAATATACGAATAATAGTAATGTACTTTTTCTTTTGATAATGAAATATTTCATCTGTTAATGCATCAATTAACACGTTGATTGCTACATTGGTTCCATGGGGGACCGAAGAGTATAAGATTAATGAATAAATGTATTATTTTGAATGAAGTTTATTATAACATTCTAAGTAAAGATATGGTATTTTATTGATGTTTTACTTTGTAAAACACAACTTTGAATATTACACAGAAACAATGAACTAGAATTTCGTCTGGCCGAATGGTCTTCAGTCTTTCAAGTTTTCTTTATTCTAACATTTCTCTATCTTATTTTTTATACATGATACAGCTGCTTTATAGGCGTAGCTTAAACGGACAATGATATTGCCTTGATCGAATAATAATTATGATAAAAATGACTCTGCATTCAACGTGTTAAAAATAAAAATCGAATATTTGAAAGAAATCAGTTTTATATTATGTGTTAAGTTATATTATTAAGATGAGAACACAGATGTTAATCACATTTATTTGCACAGGCACGATATACAGATCCACAAACTAAATTATATTATGCAACTGCTGAAGAATTTGCAACAGTTCGTAGCCTGCCAATGGATATAACTGCCGGATATTTAGCGTTACGTGGTGCTTCTAGTATCGTTGGTTAAGTATTATTTTCATGAAATTGCAAGAAATATATATTGTACATTTCTTAATCGTATTTTTCAATCTCCCTTTTTAATCAGACAGAAAATATTTTTTTTTACATAATTTCAACATCATATCTAAATACTACATAGAGATTTATACATATAATAAAAATTCAGTGTAATGAATTTAAGAAGAAAAGAACAAAAAAAAAGAAACAAAGGAAAAAACCCGCTTTTTCTATTTGATTATTTATCATTTATTTATTAACTTTTTAATAATTATTTAGCGTTGAGATTTATTATTAATGTGGGCTGTACGGAAATAAACAATTCTCCAGACAATTTAAGTAGTTATCATTATTTTTTTTTTTTTAACCTTTCTTGATATTTTACACAATTCATTAAAAAAGCTTGTCCATTAACTTATTGTATGAACTACAGACTAAAAAGGGATTAATAATCCTTTGAAACTGTGTTTTTTACTGTTCATATGAGACAACTTCTGCAATTACCATTGAAATTTGTTTAGCACACCGCACAACTTGGTTGTTTGCTACTACATTCGGCCATCAACAAATTTGTAAAAATTATTTGTAATCGAAAATACAAACAGCACATGGCCTATTTGAAGTATCATCTTTCGACGGTGCACTATCCATAGGTCATTTCTTTTGAGAGGATTAATTTGCTGTATTATTAAAAAGTTCTTCATTCCAAATCAGGTATCTCCTCATCATCACTATCGACTTCATCCATCTCGTCTCCCAGATCATCGAAATTAGGCTTGCTATCGCCCGATCCACCTAAGCCACCCATGTGTCGCATCATCTATGAATAACACAAACAAAATCATATCAATCCTATTATACAACACTACTACTGACATCAATGAAAATAGATAGAAATAGATCAAATCATTTTATGTCTAATTATATTTTAATCAAAAGAAAAGAAATCTACTTCTTCCAAGTCATGGTTTCCACCCTCGAAGTCTCCCTCCTCGTCGCTATCATCTTCATCCTTCCATTTGTTGAAATCACTTTTCAACCAATGCGCCTTTGTCTTTTCCTTAGTTAATCTTGGCCAGTAAGGACCCTCTTCTTTTTTGGAAAGTACTAATTCTATAGTTCTACCTCCTAAATTCTTTAGCGTTTTGTCAGGATTGATCTCTTTGTATAAATTAATTGTCACTTCATGCACCTTCTTGTCGGTGCCACCCATACCTTTGAAATGTAACATTTCTGGCTCGATCTTTAAAACGGGATCTTTGCAATCCTCTAAGCATATAGTTATGAAGAGGTTATCCCTCCTTTGAGCCCATAAAACAGGTGGAGGAGGTAATCTGAGAAAACAAGTTACAAATTCATCAATCATTCAATAAGTTATGTAAAATAATATTAATTATTAAATTTTACTCTATTTCTCAAAATATAATATAATAAGTAAACTATAAGAATATATATATATATATATATATATATATATATATATATATATATATATATATATATTAATAGAAAATAAATCCTACTTAAAAAAAATAAACTTATTCATTTGGATATTCAATCATGAAAATCGAATCGATTTGTAAAAAAGAAAAGTTATGTACTTTGACTCCTAAATCGTAATTTAATTTTTTGCCAATATCATTTTTATAGGTTAGAATAATAAAATTCTTATCGAGAAAAATCGCTGGTCATTACGGTGTATAGTAAATAATTGTATAAGAAATGATGGGACAAAAATAGTAGTCACGAGGATAGAAGATATACATAGATGTATATATAATCGTTCCTTTTTTATTCTATCAAGTAACGTGTATTATATCATTTAGAAAAGAGCATAAATAATATGAAGAAAAGGTTTTTAATATCGGGGGGGGGGGGTAGGTGAAGAAAAGATATTACGCTTGGTCACCGGGCAATGAATCGCGTGTTCAACGCGTCTTTAACAAAATTGATATACATCGAAAATGTATATCATTCTAATGACATATAATATTCTGATTATTATTAAAACTAAATAAATAATAATTTAAAAGATAAAATAAACGTTGAAATGTAACGAATTATGTATGTTTTCTAGAATCTTCGAGAATCAATAAAACCATCTCGTATAATACAATATGGCGGCCTTTCGAAAAACCACGGGGCGGCAACTATATCATATCTTTCATGAAATTTTTTACAATATCAATGTTTTTAAGTGAATTTAGTTGATCGCAAAGAATGTTTCTAAATTTAGTATTGATAAATGGAAGGGATTTAGCTATACTTACTGTCCTTCTTGAGTCATTTTTTCTTACAGCTTTAGGACTATGCGAAGGAAACAAACAGTGCGAACTAACGTTCGCATCCACAGATCTGATTCGAGTATATTTCGAGATATAATCTATCGATTCAACCGGACATTCTGATTGGTATTCATCAATGTATCTCGAGTTTCGAGATATCGAAGTTAAGAAAACTTCTTCCGGTATTCAAACTTCAAACCTTATTTTCAACATTGAGTATTGGTCCCGTTTTCAAACAAAGAAATATTTATCTTATCACTAACTAATATTATTTCTTTTTCTAATAATAGTTCTAAGAATAAAACGCAATAAATTAAATAAATATTCATTTGAAATTAAATCAAAATGGCGAGTGAATGATGAAAATCAAGTTCGAGTTTTGTTTTGATAACACACGAAAGAAGTTTAAGCGGGAAAAATTCAAAAATCTATTGATGATTATCAAATTAATCGAATTTAAGAATTGAATCAAAAGAATAATATATATATAATAATAATAATATATACTATAAATATATATAATATTAATCTAATATATATATTAGATTAATATTAGAAATAAATAGATGATAAAGATATACAAAACTTCAAAACAATTTATAATATGCAATATTTAATATCGGATAATTCAAAAATTAGCAATACTTTTATATATTTATATATAAATAATATAACAAAATAATTGTAATATGAAATATAGAAGACAAAAAAGGACCCTCAACAGGATAAATTAATTCTCTTTCGAGTTCTGAAAGAAAATGATAATTGAAAGATGATATGATTTAAAGTATAGAAATGTAAAGGTGTATCTTATGAACAAATATATAAATAAAAAGATAAATAAAGAGAGAGAGAGAGAGAGAGAGAGAGAGAGAGAGAGTGGTGTAAAAAGGAGTGGGAGGGAAAAAGAGAGGATGTGTTAAGAGAGGATCATGTTTATAGAGTGTAAGAGAAAGGAGAGGGGGGCAGGTGGGTTTAGATTGTAGGTCATTGGGCGGTAATGGAGGGGTTTTACTTCTGGCTCGTTGTAGTCCGCTAACAAACTGGACAACGCGGAGACGCTCCGCCAGTTTATTTCCTTCGTAGCTTCGTTTCAGGTGATAAAACGTGTTTCTGTTGGTGTTTTGCGCCTGCGCTTATCTCTGCGCTTACCTGCGGCCTAACTGCACCCTATTATCACACAAATAAATAAATAAATAAATAAATAAATAAAAATAATTTTACAAAAAAGGGGGATGTAATCGGAGTGTGTTATTTTATTTTATTTTCTTTTTTTTTTTTCGTTCGTCGTTCGTTCGTTCGTTAGCTATTTTGTAATTTTTTTCCTCAATTGTTTTATTTAATTTATTATTATTATTATTATTATTATTATTATTATTATTATTTAATTTGTTTTATTTATCGATAATAAAAATCAAAAAGTAAGTTGATCGTTTGTGCACATGCAATTAAACGGGGATTTTAACGAAGTAATTCGATAAGCGCGATTTTATTTATCAAGTAAAAAGAAGATTAATCAGTGAAAAGGATAATGTTATGTTTTAATTGAAATAATCGATATATATATATATTTATATATATATATTTCATAATCGAGTTTTTCGACATGTCAACGAGCTCGCTTTTTTACAAGGACAAATATCCGGTGAGTGAAATTTCTCTTTTGTATTTTTATTATACACTATCTTTCTTTTTCTTTTCTTTTTTTCTTTTTTTTTTCCTTCTTAATTTAATCGGTATGCGTAATGGACGTTCGATTCTGAGTAACTACATAACGTTACCTACACTATATTTGGATATAAACAAGAATATAATATACTTTTACCTAATTAAAGTATTGTTTAAGGCATATAATAAAATATTCTTCCACATTGGGGTACGGGAAACGCGAGAATCGTATGATTAGAAAGTTAGCTTTTTTTTTCTTTATTTTTTTTTTTTTTTTTTTTTATTTCATCAACGTTTAGTAGTAGTAGGTATAGGTTGATTTACGTAGTAATGAGAAAGCACACGGGAGCACGAGGAATGATTTGAAAGTTTTGCTTGTGTGTGTGTGTGTTTCTCTACGTATAACTCTCAAACATGTTAGATACTCCTATTCGATTTCGAATGAAATTCATTTGTCAATTTGAACAAATTTTCTAAATTTAGATTTAGGTAAAAAAGAAAAGAAAAAAGAAAAAAGAATAGAAAATATAGAAATAAATTAGAAATCACGCGATGGTTTGTTTGGTTCGAAGAGAAACCGAGAGATTGACTTGACTTACGTCTCTCTCTCTCTTTCTCACTCTTTTCAACAAACCAAGTATTGAATATCGGTGGTAAACGTGTCTTGTTATAAGATCCAGGTTAACTTCTATCTATAAAAGTGACTTAGATTCTTATATATACATATACAGATGTTACAAAGATGCATAGGAATAGATATGTAATCAAATTTATTGATTATTACGTAAACTTATTTTGTACGATGATATTGTTCGAATGACAAAATAAACAAAAAACAAAAAAACAAAGGAAATATATTATTGGAGAGAGAGAGAGAGAGAGAGAGAGAGAGAGAGAAAGAGAGAGAGAGAGATTATGTTCTTCGGATACAAAGTTAAATGTGTAAAAATAAAACGATCATCACATATCTGAAGCATGTAAGATAGTCATGATCAAGAATGACGCATTTTCGTTGAAATATCGATTCCCGAGTTGCATTATATCGATAAATTGTATTTTCTTGATTACTTTTTTTTTAAATTGCGTCTCTTGTTTTTTTATTCTTCCTGTTTTCTTCTTTTCTTTTTTTTTTATTGCAAATGAAAGGACATAATATTATAGTTAGTTGATAGTTATATTTTTAGGGACAAAAATTGTTACTAGAAAATAAATATTAAAAGATAAATATTCGATATCCAGAGTGACAATCGGGTTATCGTTGTGTTTATTAATAGACCAAAATATTCTTATCGTTTTCTTTTTTAAATTATACAACGTTGAAATGGAAATGATATTGTAAATTTAACATTAGATATATCAGAGTAGTCATTTTGATTGATCAGGGCCATTTTAATTCAAAATTTTCTACTTCATGTAACATTTGATTTCTGTAAATAATTTAAAAATGTCTATCAATTCATTTATCTATTAAAATTATTATTGTTAAACATTATTTTGTTATTTTTTAATAATAAATAAAGACTGGAAGTTGCAAAAAGTATTTTTTTTTTGTATACACCAGTTATTTTGACTAGGGTGGTAGAAATAGGTATACTGAAAATGGTGGGTGGTATATTAGTGTTAAACGAGATGCGTTTTTTATTTATCAATAATACAAAAAAAAACAAATAAAAAATTACTCAAATTGTGAGCAGGTAAATCAGAAATTTTGATATTCGACGTGCGTTGATTGTTTTTTTTTTTTTGGAAGCCTCAGAAAGCATTTTTTTGTATACACCAATCATTTTGACTAATGTGGTAGGAATAAGTATACTAAAAATGGTGGTAAATCTAATATTAAATCATTTCTATAATATAATTTCTATCAAATGCGTAAATCTTTTTTTTTCAAATATTTGTTTGAATATTTTTTGCAAATAAATATTTAATTAATATGACGGACAGAGGGCGCGAGGGGGAGGGGGGTATACTTATTGTATAATATTACTATTGTTGTGTCATTTATTATCACCAGTATTTTAAATGGGAATGAAAATTAACCTTGATTAACGTACCGATTATAACACAATAATGATCCCGTTAGGTTTAAAAGTTATATATATATATTGAAATTATTTTTCCAAATGAACCAATTATATTATTATTTCATCTATTGTTCAAAATTTTCATCCAAATGTGTAAATACAAAAAAAGAATAAAATATGTTCGAGGACAAAAGAATATAATAGACACACCCACTTCATTTGTAATACCTTTTAATAATGATTTTGAATTCTTTTCTTAATCTTTATACTTTATCTTTTATTTATCTTACTTTTTGTTTTTTTTAAATTTATCGCGATGACTTCCATCGTATATATATATACAGGTATATCTTTTGATACGCATCGATACGCATTATACGTAAGGACGTATGATACGGAAATGAGTCAACATATGTACTCAAATTTTTTCTTTTGCTTTTCTTCTTCTTTTTATATAAAAAAAATATATATATATATGTATATATGTATACTTATTAATATTTTTTAATAATGAACAATCATATTACTTGGTAGTATTTTTTTTATACAAACGCATACGCACACGCACACATTATATATATATTATAGAATTGAAACTGATTGAAAGATCTAGTTTAAAGATAACATGTACCGTTGCATACAACAACGAGTTAGAATTTGCAATAAGAGAAGTTGTTTTATCAGATGTTCAAACATAACGGCTGATTACAACGAGTACCAACAATACTTTATAAGACAACAATATCGATCTTTAAACCTCTGGCATATAATACAGGCAAATGTTTCTAAATTTCTCTTGAGAAAGGTGTTATTGGGATCGTATATATATACATCAAATCTAAATGTTTTCCGCATGCGTCGTTACGATCGTGCATTTAAGTTAATCGAACAACGCAAAGATTTTACGTAAGTCTTTGGTAAGATACAAATGCGTTTGATTTTCTCAAAGGTATCTTCTCCATGTTAAATGCAATATTTCCCTTCCTCCTCTCCTACACATAAAAACATACACATGCACATACACACCTAAGGATCAAGTTGGTTCGTTCAAAGAACTTTTACTCCTCGTACGTATCGTAAGTAAAGTTCAACTACGGTATATATATTCTAATACTATTTAACTCGTTTTATTTGATTATATAATTATTAGATAATAATTCGAGGGAGGTGAAAGGGAGAGTTTTAATAGATATAAAGTTTAAGTTATAAATTGTATCGTTATCGATATTGTCAGCCGATCGTTCGTCGTGCTCGGTATCGTTTTGAGTATCGTTTATGAGATTCATTTAGATTATGAAGTATAAAAATAAAGTATGAAATACATATATGTATTTTATTTATTATATATATATAAATCAATTGGTTTTTTAATATTAATATTTTAATAATACTATATATGTAATATATTTATATATTATATATTACAATATTATAATATTATATTACATATAATATTAATATTATTAAAATATTAATAATTAAAATTAATAATTTTTGTATTTATCATTTTTTAATAGTAGCCATAATAATAATTTAAATTAAAAATAATTTAAAATATAAATATTATAATTTAATTAATTTGTTAAGAATTAAAATATTATTATTGTTAAATATTATAATATTAAATTTAAATATAAAAAAATAAATTAAATATTATAATATTAATATTATATATATAATATACATATATATGTATATATAAATGAATTGATTATTTTTGCAAGGACCCATTGAAGGAAGGGAGGAGCCTCAGGGGTGAAAGTCTTATGTCAGAGACATGTATCTTATTACGTATTTACGTATATACGTAGCAAGAAATACTGTTTGGTTATATTACTCTATAACAACTCAACACAAAACTGGTTTCTCTCCCACGGAAAGTACGTAGAAGAAGTTGAGGAGAGTCCTTGCTTTATTACGAGATTCTATCGAAGAGGATAGTTGTAGTATAGGTGATAGTAATACCTGTTAAGATTTCAAACCAAACGATCTTTATATCCCGATAAGGTTATTCGACAATAATAACGAAGATGTTTCGTTCTTTCTTCTTCTTCTTCTTCTTATATTTCTTTTTTGCCCCTGAAACCTGTTTCTCGTTGCAACCCTGACGCAAAACTTACAAACAAGGACGTCTGTCTTCTTTCGATCTCCAACTTCTGAAAGTCTCTTTCGACCCAGTTTTCATTCTTTCCAAGGTGGCCAAGAGGATGGTGATCGAAAGGTTGAACTTACGATCTTACCCATTTCCAATATACGCAATCGTATATCGAAGAATTTCAATGGAAAGCGAAAGTATATTATAACTATAAAAATTTTAATCATTTCAATTGGAATGCGTTAGAAACAAACTAAGGAAATTTATAAGTTTCAACCTGATTTTCATAAAAGAATTCTTTTTTTAAATTGTATTAAGATTTTTAACTATTATTAGTCGTGTGTTAATAGGATAATAACGAAATGGGAATGATAGTTTAAAAGAATAGTAGATGCAATGACAAGTAATTCATATAACAATACAAGTTTAAATCATTGCTATTGGAATGTGTTAAAGACCTAATTTTCAACTTGATTTTTGACCAAACAATTATTTTTTAAATTGAAAAATTTAATATGTAATTATTAACTAATTATTAATTAAGATTTTTATCTATTATTAGCCGTGTTATAGTAAAATAATAAAGGAATGGAAATGTTAGTTTAAAAATAGTGGTGAATGCAATGACAAGTAATGCATATAACAGTAAAAGTTAATCATTGATGCATTAGAATGTGTTAGAGACCTAAAGAAAGTTATATTTCAACCTGCTTTTGATAAAATAATTTATTTTTTAAATTCTATTAAGATTTGGAACTATTATTAGTCGTGTTATAGTAAAATAATAAAGGAATGGAAATGTTAGTTTAAAAATAGTGGTGAATGCAATGACAAGTAATGCATATAACAGTAAAAGTTAATCATTGATGCATTAGAATGTGTTAGAAACCTAAAGAAAGTTATATTTCAACCTGCTTTTGATAAAATAATTTATTTTTTAAATTCTATTAAGATTTTGAGCTATTATTAGTCATGTAATAATATCATAATAACGAAATTGAAATTATAGCTTAAAAATATGGTGAGTGCAATGACAAGTAATACAAATAACAGTAAAAGTTAATCATTGATGCATTAGAATGCATTAGAAACCTAAAGAAAGTTATATTTCAATCTGGTTTTGACAACAAATATTATTTTTGAAATTCTATTAAGATTTTGAACTATTATTACCAGTGTTATTATCCTATTGGATAATAACGAAATGAGAATGATAAGTGAAAAATATAGTGAATGCAATGACACAAGTAATGTCAGATAGACGACAAGAAGTAATGCCAGTGGCGACATTCCTTTGGCGCCTTTGAGGGGCGACCAAACGAACGGTAAATCTGCACGCGTAAACCACATCTTTCCTCTTGGTCTTTTAACGAAGTCCCAGGTTAGGCCGATTCGCGGTGACAAGATTGGAATGTCAGTATTCCTCTTGTTCTACCAACTTACCTACCCACACCACGGTCATTCCGTTCCAAGTGTGAGAAAATGATCCATCAGAGTGAGAGATATACCACCACCTGGAGGAGTTCGATGGACTTGGAAAAACTTTTATTCTCTTCATCTTATTTGTTAAAGGTCAATTGATTGTCTTTAAACAGTTTTATATACATACATACATACATACGTGTTATTTACACGCTTGGCTAACACTTTTAATCGTTTTATTATATTTTCTTCTTTTATGTTTATTTAACAATAAAACAATTTGATTAATTTTCTAATTAATTACAAGGTAAATTGAGAATAAGGTAAATAACAAATTTGGAAATGAGATGAGTATAGAGATAGTTTTGTAATAATAATAATAATAATAATAATAATAATAATAATAATTCTAAAACTTTGTATAATTTGCTTACTTTTCTTATGTTCTTTTAGAACAACGTACACAATGTGGAACATAAAACATAACTCATCGTTAATATAGTAATTAGTATAACTACTAATGTGACACACCGTACACTAACTGTAAATATAACTCATACTCGTTACAAAAATTGTCGTTGAAATATGAACTAATATAATACGTTGTTAATTGTTTCGCGGACGAATAACAATTAAATCGAATTGAAAAATTACATTACAAAAAAAAAGAACACAAAACAAAATATAATAAGTAAAGTTATAAAATAAGAAATATTAAAATAATAAAATAAAAAAAAGAAAACAAGTGCTAGTTATAGAAATTTTATTATTAAATTATTTTTACATATAATATAATATATATTTTTTATATAATATATAATATAATATATAATAAAATAAATAATTGTAATAAATTATAAATAAATTAAAATTATAAATAAATAATTATATATATGTATATATTATTATTATTATTATTAAATTATTTTTTTTTGTATGTAACTTTCGAGTTACGTGCATTTAAAAAAAGGGTTAACGAAGTGCTGTTAGATCGACGCGTGCATACTACTGCGTATCTGTTGTGTATTATTTATTTTTTTTCTCTCTCTTTTTTTACCCTCCCCACTTTATTCTTTGTCATGACTCGAGTGGATCGTGAAAGGAGTTAGTTCCGGTGGACGGAGCGTTCTTCCGGTTGTTTTATACAGTACCGCTATATCGTGTCGAGTAAGGTACAATTATAATCAAAATAAAATAGAAATACATTTATGATGAGATTTATGCTAAAAAATTGTCTAATTTTTCATTACGAGTATACAAGTATTTATGTACACAAGTAATTATTTTTGTTTCATCGGTTTCACGATTTCTTACGTTTCACGTTCTTCCGTTTCACGATTTTCAAATCACCCTGATTATTCTAAAGAAGTTTTTTTTCACTTCAATAATTCGTAATAGTTGAAAGGAACAATTAGCTTGTAAAAAAAAAACTTTTATCAAAATATTTTCTCTTACCTATATCATCATATTTAAAAGAGAGTAAAATATTACCGTTAGAATAGAGTATTATAGTCTTCCATGCTATTATCAGTGGTGAGTAAAAAGGAAACAATAAAATAACTATACTACACAACGTAAACTCTGTTCTTTCACTCGTAAAAGTCATTGCGCTAGGTTTTAAAGTAGTACTGCGCTTCTAAGAGTCATCATTTTAATTGAATTTTTAGAAAGTAGGTGAGAGAGGTGAAAGAAACATTAGTTTGTTGTGTCTCTCTCCCTTTTTTTTAAAGAAAGAATTAACAATTCTTTTATCATTTAGTTCCAAACCCATGATTTTTTTCTTCACGTAAGTCAATAATCCTTTGACAAAAAAGAATTTCAAAAAGAATCAAATCAACTGCTTATAAACCCTCCTCCTCCCTCTCCCCTCCAAAAAAAAGAAAATCATTATGACAAATAAAAAGATTCGTAAAATATATTTTTGTACGTTTATTGTCAGCGATTTTTTTTAATCGTTACGAGATAGATAACATCTTTTAGATTAGAATGTCGGACAATATACTATAAATATAATGGTTTAAATAGTGGACGAACGTTATCTAATGTTAAAAGTTGTTCCCCGCTTAGGTACAATTAAAATTTACCTGTTATTTTTCCTTTTTTTTTTTTACTTATCGTATTTCCGTTCGAATTATGAAAGCTTCTTAAATTAAATAAAAGAATAATATGATAAAGAAAAATAAATGTACAAATCACTACATACATATATATATATACATATATGTATACGTTTATACATATATACATATGTATGCATCAGGTATAAAACATGTGTGAAAGAAAAAGTTCCGACTGTTTTAACGAAGATTCGTCAAACGCATTGTATAGTACTTTCCGATAAGCTCGTGTAAATGCGTTAACCATCGAATTATCGTTTTATCTACACTCACTTTCCTAACTCGATACGGGAGTACTTACCTGTAAACGTGATTGTTTCTCGTCAGTGTGTTTTAGACACGTTATATACAATAACGTACGTTTTTGGTTAAGGAAATTTGTTTTCATTGAAATTTTCTAACGCGTCAAAAAAGAAAAAAGAAAAAAAACACGTTAAACACGCCTTAATTACATTGTTTATTACGTTGCACATATTTTTTTCTTTTTGTGTGGATTTCTTATCGTTCAATCTGATAGAGATAAAAAAAAAAGAAAAATAAAAAGAAAGAAAGAATAAGAAGAAGTAGCAATAACCAGACTGCGTCTGTGTTTAATAACATTAATATCGTCAACGTGTAAAGGTGTACAAACAATAATTTCATTTTTATTTTATTATTCGAATTTTTCTTTCCAAATACTTTGAAGTTTGTTTCTACGTATATGGATATATGCATGTGTATATGTGTAAGAAGAAAAGTGGAAAGAAATGTTTCCGGTTACACGACATTGGTTTGCATCTTGCATGCAAGTTAAACTCCCCCTCAACAACTACGTAAGTCTTCGCAAAAAATGTCTTCTTCTTCTTCTTCTTCGTTACAATACGCTTATAATATTGATGTTGTTGGTCTAACCGGATGCCTGCCATGTGTTTTAAAATTTCTGGACACTTGATAATAATGGCGTTGCAAATGGACGTGAGTTAAGGTGATTAAAATTGTAATTTAGGTTTATAGTTTTGTTATTTTATATAATTGCAATGTTATTTATAATTTATTATTACTTACACGTATATTTGTTTTAAATTTTTATTTGCTTTACTTTGCTTCAATCAATTTGTCCAATTTAAGGTGGTTAACATTGTAATTTAGGTTTATGGTTTTGTTATTTTATATAATTGCAATGTTATTTGTAATTTATTGTTGCTTACACGTATATTTGTTTTAAATTTTTATTTGCTTTACTTTGCTTCAATCAATTTGTCCAATTTAAGGTGGTTAACATTGTAATTTAGGTTTATGGTTTTGTTATTTTATATAATTGCAATGTTATTTGTAATTTATTCTTGCTTACACGTATATTTCTTTTCTTATTTGCTTTTATTTTTTATTTTTATTTGCTTTACTTTGCTTCAATCAATATGTTCCATTTAAGGTCGTCAAAATTGTAATTTAGGCTTATGGTTTTGTTATTTTATATAATTGGAACATTATTTAGAATTTATTATTGCTTACTACACGTATTATTTTTTTCTTATTTACGTTTATTTTTATTTTTATTTGCTTTACTTTGCTTCAATCAATT
Source organism: Polistes dominula (assembly GCF_049000335.1). Classification (NCBI taxonomy): domain Eukaryota; kingdom Metazoa; phylum Arthropoda; class Insecta; order Hymenoptera; family Vespidae; genus Polistes; species Polistes dominula. The sequence goes on from NW_028300963.1 coordinate 4,684,082, forward strand.
TGTCTGATTTTACTCGATATTTACAAAACGTTAATAAATTATTTCTACTTTGATATTTATCGTTCAAACAAGTCAGTACACTTTGAGTAATACTTTGATACGCCATATTGGTAATTAATGTTTTACGAGTTACTTAATTGATTATGTGCTTTCTATCGATTTAACAAATATATATATATATATATATATTTCAGAAACAGGGTCTAGATTTGATGTTATATCACGATGCTGTCTGTTTTAATAACATGCACATATAAATGCGAATATTTAAATTTGATAAGAAATAAAACCAACAAAAAAAAAAAAATATTCTGGACGAATGACATTTCAAATCCTCTCTCCCACCTACCCCCCGAACTGTGTGTGCTATCGGTCTCCCACGAAAGAGCAGGAAGAGAAACTGGTTGGTTGTCGAGTATGTTGAACTCGTATGTGTTTCTATGTATGCAATAGATCGCCGGAAACTTGACGAATTTTTTTAACAATTTGTTTTTTTTTTTTCTTGTTTTTGACTTTTTCAATAAAATCCTTCTCAATATTTTACACCTTTTAGTGACGTAAGTCTTATCCGAAAGTTGTTCCAGATAGCTGGTTTAACATCGAACACCTGGGGGAAAGGGGGGTTCGTTTAAAATAACTTATAGGAATGTTTTTTATATTGTTTTATTCTTTTCGATTAACATTAGATATACCAGAGTAGTCATTATGACTGATTAAGCCATTTTAATTCAAAATGCCTACTTCATGTAACATTTGATTTCTGTAAATAATTCAAAAATGTCTATCAATTCATTTATCTATTAAAATTATTATTGTTCAACATTTTTTTGTTATTTTTTAAGAATAAATAAAAACTGGAAGTCACAAAAAGCATTTTGCTTTTGTATACACCAGTCATTTTGACTAATGTGATAGAAATAAGTATACCAAAAATGGTGGTATATCTAATGTTCAAATTCTATCATGATAAATTTTGATACAGTAAGATAATTATCTTCAAAATGATAAATTCTTCTAAATATTTACTTTTTTTTTTTTTGATTCATTTGCATTTTCTAACCAAAAGAATTCTCAAAACAATCCTAAAATTATCCTACAAAAGTCATTGAAATAATGTCGCGAAGTTTAATTTTGTGAAAACGCACGTGTGAACATTTTCGTCAGCAATAAGAGAAATGAATACAAATACACACGCCACGTACTAGTAAGGTGCATGTAAATACATACACATACAGAAAAGATAACGAAGTGTACATAGACGATGAAGGAAAGGAGAGAAGAAAAGAGAGAAGAAAGCTAAATATACATTGGGAGAGCAGAAAAGGCAAGATCCCCCGCCTAGACGGTCGCTTGGTTTGGCTGCCTTTAAACTATCCGTCGTTCTTACCATTCGTTTACTCGCTTCGCTCGTTGCAACTCTAATCTTTCTGTCTCTCTCTCTCTCTCTCTCTCTCTCTCTTTATATCGTGATTACATTTTCTTTAGAAATTATTTCTAAGTTTTATTCTTTCCTATTTCATTATGTACAATAACAAATAACCGTTAATTCGATATCAATTCCATTTTTGGATTCAAACGGGTGTCACGCGTCAATACAATCGAATCGAATTTGACGATATCTTCGTCACGTGATCGGCGGCAAATTCAAAATCTTCGAACGTCTTTTTTTTTTTTTTTTTAATCGTTTTACAAACGACGTAATAAATAAGACGATTTTTTATCGAAGTTTTGGAAGTTTGAAGTTTTAAGTGGTCTCTCTGTGTGTGTGTGTGTTTTTTTGATGAAGTTTTTTGAATGATTAAAAAGTGTGGTAGTTAAGTGGGGGGGCGGGGAGGAGGAAGTGGGGGAAGAGGGAAATTTGAAATTGTGAAATATTTCGTTGAATGATATTACGTTTATCGAATTATTTTTCTTTTCTTTTGTTCGATGGATGGTATCATTGGGATGAAAGACTGCATGAAGAAGACCAGTTGGTAATTTTGAACGTAAAACCGAAGCCCGTTCGTGGCACGAACGAGAAAAGGGTCAGCTTTATTCGATTACTCGGATGACGTGCTTCGTACGAGAAAAACGTTTTTTTTTTTTATCTTCTTCTTCTTCTTCTTTCTTTTTTTTTTTGGTTTTAATTTTGCTTCTTTTTGCGTAACCGTATCTTTGGTTATTTTATTTCAATGAAAAAGTATGACAGATGTGAATTTCTTTTTTCTCTCGAATCAATTATTATTTCGAATAATTTATAATATTATTATTATTATTATTATATATATAACACATTGAACAATAATAAGGTAAAAAATATTGTACATTGGACAAATTGATAATGTTAAATCTTATCAAGGTCAAAAAAGATTCTTATTAATGTACATACGCATACGTATAAAATGGTATTACACTTTTAACGAGATCTATGCAGAAAGAAAATTGTGTGTAGGTTATATTATACTACTTTACGAAGGATAATGGCTAAATTCATAGCGCGAAGGATGTAACATTTAATTGACAATAAAACCTTGAGAAATAAGAATTCGAAAAAAAAAAAAAGAAAAATATACGTCTCCTATATGTATCTTTAAAATAGCTCGTTAATATTCTTGATAGATAAACACAATAAACGTAATTCCAGGTGTAACGTTCGATGCATGTTCCAATTCGATTATGCAATTGTTTTTTTTTATTTTTTTTTTAATTTTATTTAACACTTTCCTAAGAATACGAAAATCATTTGTATGCATTTGAAAGAAATTTAACGTAGTTGTGATATTTTTCAAATGAAACATTAATTGATTGATCAGATTGATGGTGGGTACCAAAATGTCGGAAAGCTTTGGGAAAATGTTTTAACGAGCGATGATTAATTGATCGATTAGTGAGTACCAATATGTCGGGATGTTTTGAAAACGTTTTAACGAATATAAGCAAAGTACTTAAGAGAAAAAAAAGAAAGGATACATTAAGTATCATAGTTACATTAGTATGCGTATCTACATAGAAGAAATACAACGTGCAGCGTCCGCATGGAAATTGTGCAACTGCTGAGCGCGTATACGCGACGTAATACGGATATAATTGTTCAACACGATTGTATAATACGGCTTCGAATGTGGATCCAGTCATTGCCGGAACGTCGTTCCGATGCCATGCTAAACATAAGTGTTATTTGTTCCGACATTTTGTCACATTCGTCGTGAGTCAAAGTGATAAATATTAGATTTTTGTTTTATCTTTCTTTTATTTTCATTCTATTTTATTTCTTATTATTATTCTTTTTTTTTTTTTTTGAAGTGAAAATTTCTTTAGAATTGGGATCATTTGGAAATTGTGACAATGGAAAAACGCGAAGTATGATGAAACGGAAAAACGTCATTTAAAAAGACACAAACATATAGTTTTTCTTCTTTTATCTAATTTTTGGTCCGCTTCTTTTTACTTGTTTTTTTTTTTTTTTTTTGAAATTACAACTAAAAAAAAGAAATTATGTATATACAGTAACGCGTGAAATTATCTAACCAGTGTTTAATTATTTTTGAAGTGTTTATTTTTTATTCATCTTCTTTATCTCTCTTTTTTTCACTTTTTTTTTTTTAAATTACAACTGAATAAGGACCAAAATTACGTTGATACAGTATCGTGTTAAAATATCTAACCTGTGTTTAATTATTTTTTCTTTTTTCTCAATCTTCTTTTTCTTCTTTTTTGATCTCATGTTTGTCTGCTTCTTTTTACTCTTTTTTTTTTGTTTTTTGAAATTACAACTACAAAAAAATTTACATAAATACAGTATCGCGTTAAAATATTTAAAACGTGTTTCATATTTATATAACATTACCAATAATAATATTAATTTATTTTGTACGAATAAATAAATTGTTGGACTTCTTCTTTTTATTTTGTTTTGTTTTTTCTTTTTCTATTTAATTAATCGATCAAAATAATTTAGAAATCGATCCTTGAATTGTTTTTTTGACGAAAGTGTTTTTTTTTTAATTTGTTTTATTAACTAAATTTACCGACTTTAAATGAATAAAATATATTTTCTTGTTTTTAATTTAATGTATTGATTATTGCAAAGAGATCGTAAAAAGATAAGGAAAAGACGTAAAATATGATTTGCAAAGATAAATTTGTCTCTCTCTCTCTCTCTCTTTCTTTCTCTTTTTTTTGGTCTCTCCTTCTAGGCAAATTGTCGGAAGAACAATAAATTTGTTAAAAGTGGAGCGAGCTCGTTTGAAACTGGTCGTGTGTCTCTTAGTCTGTGGTTTACATAATCCAACAACTGTGGTATAAAACTTGTTGTATAGTGGTGACTGCTGTGTGACGGTTGGTAGAACAGAAAATCGATGTTTCATCTTGTTTAGATGTAAAAAAAAAAAAAAAAAATTAAATAAAAAGTAATAAAGAAAAAAGAAAAAGCAAAAGGAAGAAAAAGTATGACGAAAGAGGAAGAAGAAAAAGTGTTAGTGAATCGTTTGGTTGAACGATTGAACATCATCATGTTCAGTTTAACATCGAATACTCTTCTCTACTCACTTGTTGTTCTTCTTTAAGACGAGTTTTTTTTTTTTACGAGTTTTGTAATATTTCAATTGCTTTTAGTTATTACGTTCTTATTATTTTGTTGTTGTTTCTTTTGTGTGTTTCTATCGAGTAGATCGTTTTGAGGAATTAACCAAACGAATCGTGTTCAACGGTGTTTATGTTAGTAAACTGTATTTACTTTCTGCTAAGATGGTTAAACATTCACTATGATTAATAATAATAATAATATTTAAAATTATAATAATAATAATAATAATAATAATAATAATAATAATAATAATCGATATTAACGATAGTCGAATCTTTTATCAAAAGGAATAACTATATTCGTGTTATATTTTATATTTACTGCATTAGTCTTTCTAATCTATATATATATATATATAATTATCTAATATCTAATATATATATATATAATATCTAATATATATATATATATAATCTAATATATATATATATATTACTAAATTGGTAGTATTTACTAATAAATATATATATTTTATTTATTTTATTTTATTATATTTTATTTTATTTTTTTATTTACTATATATATTATATATTACTATATATATATATATATATATATATATTATATTTATATTAACTAAAATATATATATTTTACTATATTTTTTGTAATATATATATAATATATATTTAATATAGAATATATATTAAATTAATATATATTTAATAATATATTTATATTAATATGAATATATTATAATTAAATATATTAATAATATAATTTATTCCTTTTTGTTATTTATTTTTATTTATTTTATTTTATTTATTTTTATTATTATTTATATACACATATACATATATATTTACTATATAATATTACTGCTACATATATATATATTTGTACATATTTGATTAATACGATTAGATAGGAAAATCATCTCGAGGTAGAAGTTATTAGTGTATCATTTTATCTGTAAGGAACCTTGAAAGTTTCTCTTCTATGTATCGTGTCGTAGTGTTTATCGATAGCAAATAAACGCGCATTACACATCGCGTTTTATTCTCTCGCGGAAAAAAAAAAAAAGGTTTTCACTTCAAAAGAAAACGGAAACGGGAATAGGATTTTATTCCAAATGGAATATAATGAAAAAAAAAAAAAAAAAAAAATAGGATGCGTCGAGAAGAACTCTAAACATTGTGTTCTAGATCGAAACACGAACTTCGCTAGAGCGTAACATTCCCATGAAAGGATTCTTCACTTCGATGTCGAATAGAAAACGTTCGTTCAGAGAGAAAAGTTTCATGAATCTGTTCGGAAATACTCTTCCAGAATCAATAGAATTTATATATATATAAATATTTATAAATATATTTAACAATAAGTGAACATTTGTTTATTTTATTTTATTTTATTTCTATCGGTTTAGAAAAATCAAAAATTCAAGACGACTTACTCGATAATTGAACTTTCAAATTTTAATAACATAATTTAAAAAAAAAAGTGATAATTCGAAATGGAATAAAAAAAAAGAAAACCTTAGTGAATGATCTATGACTCTTTGTCTATCAATACGGATAATTGGATTTCTTTGAAATTGAAATGAACGAGGTGCGTCATGTCTGGACGAGCTTACGAACGTCATCGAGAAGTTCGACGTTAAATTCTAATATGAGTAACGATGGTAATCGTGATAGTAATCGTGCATCAAGTTCGACATGGTACGATATACCGACACCTATAATAATACACTGTCGTGATTTTCGCGAGAACGAAGTTGAAATGATTAATGACAAAATGGAAGAAGATCAAAAGTGTCAAGAAAAAGAAGATAATGAACAAAATGTACGAGTTGTATCTACAAATGACAAAATTCACATTGATGAAGTATTATACGAGAATAATATAGATATAGTTAAACAAGAAAATAATACGAATGATATACAAGATGAATCGAGATTATTAAAGATTATCTCGAACGATTCTAAAACGAACGAAGAACAACGACAAGTTTCTTTGGAAGATAAGAATAAAAAGCACATTAATAGCGTCGAATTAATGGCAACAACATCGGTGAAAACCGACGAGCATGGTATGCCAACGATAAGTTTCAGCTTTCTTCAAGGTGATGAATTACTCGAAAGGAATACCCATCAAATAGATGAGATCAAGATTGATGATAAAAATGATATTACAGAAGATGCATTATTGGATAGATTGTACGATTTTCCGAAAAAATCGCCTAACGACAAGGATAAAGTAGAACTTAGTCGTTGTCATCGTAATGATGAAAATTCTGATGACGTAATTGGTGAATTATACGACAAACCAAAAGCATTGTCGAGTGAAAAATTATTTTTCGATCTTTCGCAAAAGCAAGATAACGATGTGACGACGACGACGACGAAGACAACTGATAAGGAGATTAATAATATTACTGAAAGAAAATTTATAAGAACTGCAAATACATTGCACGGATCTTCCGTTAGATCGTTGAAATGGAAAAAACATCGTAAACATTCGGAAAATAATATTGGAGTAACTTCAACGTCTGGTTGTTATTCGGATCCCGAATGTTCCAACGATACTACGTCCAACACGTCACGTGGACGTCTTAGATTGGAAAAACGTAAATTGGGTAAAGCTTGGGGAAAAATGAGAAATTGGTTGAAAGATGAGAAGAGTAAACTCAGTGAAGTTATTCAACGACACGCACGAATGCAAAACGTCGGTGCTATGATCAATAATGACCCTAACGACGACGACGACGACGACGTTCATGGTTTATCTTTCAAGGACAATAAATTGAGTAAAGGTACGAGACATGCTTCTTACGATTTAACCAAAGCTCGAACCCAACAATTGGGTTCTATCACTAGGGTCGAGGAATTTGGTTTATCATCGATAACAAAAAATGAAAGCAATGAAGAGGATCGTGAAAATGTGTCTAACGTCACTAAACGTTCAAATTCAGGTTCACCAGATTCTGAGAAAGTTTTTATCGATGAAACAAATCCGGGAGATGATTCACCAACCTGTAGAAGAAAAGTATTGTCTAAAACGGCTAGTTCCGATGATATTGTTGGTAATGGAAAGAAAAGTCCGATTTTGCCGGTCTCTTTCAGCATGGACAAACTTTGTTCTGATACGGAAAACGATGAGACTAGTGCACGTAGTACCGAGTTAGAAACGACAAGGGATCGCAGTGGGAAAGGCGGCATGATTAAGAAGAGAATGTTGGGGTCAATCAGGGGGTTAATGGCCTCCACTCATCTCCTACAGACCAACGATATACACGAAGAGGTACACACAATCGTATCTTCTTTTTCAATCTACATATACTAATATACAAACAATAATAACAATAATAATAACAATAATAATAATAATAATAATAATAATAATAATAATTGAAGTGATTTTTCTGAGAGAAAAAAAAAGAACATTTTCATAGGACAAACAATTAGATTGTAATTCACATTGTATCTGGAACAACAACCTGTTAGAAAATATGGTATAACGTCAGGTATCCTTGAATCAATACCCAACGTAATTTTTACTATTAACGCTATTGCACTATAACATTCGATCATTATCCTGTCTTTGAAATCGTACGAATATATGCACACAGATACCATGATTCACTATATCCGTTATAAGCCTTATACACACGATAAAACTCTCTAACTTACGCGTATAGAGTTATAAGTGACGGGATACTACTCTTGTTCCCTCCCCCATTTACAATCAGACACCGTTTAAACTCGACGTTGTATGGACGATACATTCTATGTATGCATAATGTTGTGCATACGTAAACATCACCATAAAAAGAGATGGAGGAAGACGAATGATTTTCTATCAATTTATAATCGATTTTTTATTTTAATTAATTATTATAGTTTTTGTTAAAATGTATCATTTAATGTCATTGGAAATATCTATAGAAATAATCCTAGTAGCATAAAATATTGAAAAATATTAAATACATGTGTGTTTAATATTAAATTTATTTATAATATTATAATATATTTATATATATATATATATAATATTATATTTATTAATTATTTTATTATATATTAATATATATATATATATATAATAATATTATATATTATATATATAATATATTATATTTTAATTTATTTTAAATATATTTAATTATAATATATTATTTATATTATAATTTAAATTTTTATTAAAAAATTATTTAAATTATATTATTTTAAAATTATATATTAAATATATATTAAAATAATATATATAATTTATTAATATATATATATTATATAAATATTATTATATAAAAATTTATATTATAATATATAATAATATAATAATAATAAGTATTAATATAATATAATATAATTAAATATTAATTAAATTTAATAATAAATACACATGTATTCAATATTTTCTCAATATTTTGTGCTATTAGGGAATGTTTTTTAAAGTATATCATTTAATGTCATTGAAAATATCTAATGAAATAAATAATTAATGGGATTATTGATAAAAGAATAGAAAAATTGGGACACAAATATTTGATTGTATTGTCCAGAAAACGATGAACCATCGATAAATCTATGGCAAAAGTGTAAATAAGCGAAATGGCCTTTCGCTTTTTCCGCGAAGTGCTATCGAACCTTTCACTTTTACGAAAGTCCGTGTGATCGTATTGCAAAATGTATATCTTACGGTATTATTCACAAAACTGCTGTTTTTTTTTCTTTCTTTTTTTCGTACCTTCCTTCCTTCCTTCCTTCCTTCCTTTCTTTCTTTCCGGTGAGAATACATATTATTGTTTAGATTTAATAAGCGACATTTTATCGCAATTTTATCTCGTTTCAATGACATTACGTGCCATTATATTCTTTACTTCCGACATCATTTTATTATATTATTATTATATATATATACACACACTTTCGATTAATTCAACATGTCGGATTGAAATTGTATAACAATTTATACTAAATCATAACGATAGAAACATTTGAAATGAATCACATTTTGATTGATTTTCTATAATGTTGAATTTCAACTTGACATAGTTTAACATTTCGTTAAAATAATTTGTTTTTGATTTTTTTGATAAATCTAACACGTGTCGATTTTCTAAATCGTCGTAGAAGATTATTGACGGGTATAATATTGAAAGACAAACCCACCTTTTTCCCCCATGGTTTGATCCTAGAGAAATGATAGTAACATACATAAATCTAATAGTGGTGCCGAGGTAGGTCTCTTTCTAAGCAAAGTCAGCAAAACTTACGATGGCAAGTGCACATTGGTGTATATGTCTACATGGAAAGTGTGGGAAAGTTGTTGCTTGGAGAAAATAACCGACTTTGTTTTAATCGTGCGCACGCGTTTACAAAACCAGCCAGCCGTGCGTATTTATGATCATTTGATTAGAGAAAACTTCTCCTTCCCCCTAGCTTTTACATTGTTCTAGTATATTTCTCTTTTTTTTTTTTTTTTTCTATTCAAATAAAATAATTATATATATTTATTAAGTTTATGAACAAAAATTATAGAAATTATTTATCTATACTTAAATATAAATATATATTTAAAAAAAATTTTTTTTTTACTTTATTTACGTATACAATTTTTTTTTTTTTGTAATATTTTATATTAAATTTAATATTATATTTATAATTTTAATAGAAGATAAGAAGTTTATTTCAGGTATACCCTTTTAGGGTGTTTACCCCGAAGGCCCCCCCTACATGTTCGTTCCCCTTGACAATATACTTAATTCTAATTATGCCCTAATATAATATTAGCTATTAATATTAACAATATAAAACATTATAAAACAATATAAACAACATTAAACAATATACCACATTTAGTAACTATATAAACTATATAAAACTATAACATATATATACTTCATATTCCCTACATCTATTTCCTTATATGTCTAATTGTTCCACTCACACTCTGTCTATCTTCTCGTTCCCCCCTCCCCCTATCCTGGCCCATTTTCCTGGCTAGCCTTTCGAAACCTCTCACATATGCACACAGTTGGGGCACCGGTTCCCCCCTCAACGCCATTTCTATTCTTCTATCTATTTCTTCGCCTCCCCTCTCCCCAATCCACTTCTCTAGGTTCTCCACTACTGCTTTCCCCATTTTTTCCTTTATTTTCCTGCATCTACATATGTGCCCCACGTTCTCCGGCTCTTCTCCGCAAATCCTACATCTTACGTCACTGTATCCCTTATTGCCCTCCCTTCCCACATTCCCGCACCTGAGTCTCGCCCAGGTTTCCTTCGTTCTAGCTGTTAAATTCCCATTTTCCCAATATTTCTCTGCTTCTATTGAATGTTTTCTATTTTTGTATTGTCCACAATACGTTGATTGGTCGATTTTGGTCCAGTCTTGTTGGATTTCCTGGTCTATCTTTGTTTTCTTTGCTCTTTCTATTATCTTCTTCACTCCCTCTCGATCGCCATTTGCAATCGCTCTCCACAAACCTCCTTCGCCAACTTCCTCCATCGCTTCTTGGACTTCCCTTCCCCATTTCGTTGGGTTTCCATTAAGAACCCCCTCGCTTCTTCCTTGAGACATTTTCTTGGCCATCTTTCCTCCCCCATTTTCATTATTTCTACTAAGTAGTTACCCGCTCTTTTCCATATTTCTGTCGTCACGCTTCTACGTCCCGATTCCATCCTCCATATGTAGTTCGGCGTATTACTACTCAAGCCCATCGCCATCCTAGTGTACCCTCCCTGTAACCTCTCTGTTGCCTCTCTTCTCTTCCACCCCCACACCTCACTTCCGTATAACAATCCACTTCTGACTATCGCGTCCATCAGATACATTCTCCTCTTCAGACTATTTATCCCGGCCCTTTTGAAGGTCCCCCAGGTTGCGTTGGTTGCTCTTCTTACTTTCCCCATTAAGATGCTTAGATGCTTTTCGAACGTGTTGCCGGTCGAGAAAACAACCCCCAGATACCTGTATTCCTTAACGATTTCCAATTCCTTGTTCCCATACTTCCATTTCTGGTTTTCCTTATTCCTGCCCCCCTTTTGAATCTCATAATTTTCGTCTTTTGTATATTGACCGTTAGTTTATTTCTTTCCACGTATTTTTCCAGCGATCTTAACATGGACCCGAGCCCCTCCTCTTCATCCGCCACCAAGACAATATCATCTGCGAACTTCAGCGCCCATATTTTCTCTCCCCCTATTACCGTACCTCCTTCATTTTTTGTTTTCCATATCATGTCCATATCCTCTATGAACAGATTAAACAGTGCCGGGCTCAGGGGACACCCTTGCCTCACCCCCTTTACCGTCTCGAAACGTTCCGTTACCCCCTCCCCTGTAATAACCTCATTTATACTGCTTTCGTATATCCTTTTTATTATTTTAAACAATCTTCCTTTCAATCCCAACTCCTTTAATTTCTTGAAGAGCAAATCTCGGTCCACTGTGTCGAATGCCGCTTTGAAATCCACAAAAGCCGCGAATAGCTTCCCCCCCTTGTTCTTGAGCTTGTTATTAACTAGCGCATTCAACACAAACACGTGATCCCTCGTTCCCCTCCCGCTCCTAAAGCCCGCCTGGCTCTCCTTCAACACTCTCTTCCCTTCCAACCACCCTCTGAGTCTCCCTGCCACTATTTTGGCCAGTAGTTTATATCCCGTGTTCAGAAGTGTGATACCCCTATAATTTTTTGCGCAGTTGACGTCTCCCGTTTTGTGTATCGGGAAAATTCTCCCTACTTCCCACCCGTCTGCTAAATCCCCCCTATTCCAAAAATCGTTTAGTATGTCTTTTATTTCGTTGTGTCCCTCCTCAGTCATAGCTTTCAAGAATTCTATTGCTATTCCATCCTCCCCGGCTGCTTTTCCATTTTTCATACCTTTCAGTGCATTCTCTACTTCCCCCGAGCTAATCTCTCTGTTAGCTATCGTTGTCCATGTGTCCTCCTCCTGCTCTTCCTCCCCCCCATCTTGTTCTCCTCCCCCTTCCCTTTCGCTCCTCTCCGTTCCTCCCAACAGTTCGCAGAAGTGATTCCTCCAATCTTCCTTGCTGATATTTTTCCCCATGTTTGCTCTTTTCGATCTAAAGGGCCTTATTGCTTTCCAAAGTTCTACCATGTTCCGGCACCCTTCTACCTCTTTCCACCTCTTTTCTAAAATTTTTCTCTGCCTACTCCTCCTCATTCTTTTTAACTCCCTCCTAGCTTCCTTTAGATTTCTCTTCAGCTCTTCTTTTTCCTTCTCTGTTTTCTCCCTTAGGTATCTTTTCAGCCATGTCCATACTACCTTCCTTTGCTCTTTTATCTCCATCGGCATTTTCCTTGCCCTTTGTCCCCTGCCGCTTATCGTCACTGTCATTCCCACCTCCCCTGCAGTCCTTTCTATGATTCCCTTTAACCGTTTCCATCTTGGACCCCCTCCCTGTACTGGTCCCGTTTCCGTCCAGTTTTCTCTGAACTTCTTCTCGTAATCTGCCCTTAACTCTTCTCTCCACCTTAGCCTCTTTATTTCCTTCTTTTCCGTCTTGTACTCCTCCCTTTCCATCGCCCCATTCTTCCCTCGCTCCGATCCCAAGTTGATTATTAGTGGTAGATGATCCGATTCCACTCTTGCTCCTATTTCCATTCTCCCGATTACATTGTCTATTTTCTCGCTAATTATTAGGTAATCAATCACCGAACCCCCCCTTTCCTTCTCCCCGACGTATGTAAATTGCCCTTCCCAGTCCCCCTCGCACCTCCCATTCATTATTACCAACCCATTTATAATTTTAATATTATATTTTTATTTAATAAATTTTTTTTTTTTACTTTATAATATACCTATACAATTTTTTGTAATATTTTATATTAAATTTAATATTATTTAAATATTTTAATTTAAATAATACTTAAAAATAGAAATATAATATATTAAATAATTTCATATAATAAATTAAATAATTTTAAATATTTTAATTTAAATTTATGTAATATTATATTTATTTAAAATATTATATTTTATTTAATATATTTTTTTTTTACTTTATAATATACCTATACAATTTTTTGTAATATTTTATATTAAATTTAATATTTTAATATAATACTTATAATTTTAATATTATATTAAATTAATAATTTTAATATTATATTAAATTTTATTTAATATTTTTTTTTTACTTTATATACGTATAAAATTTTTTAATATTTCAATATAATATTTATAATTTTAATATCAAATTTATAATTTTAATATTATATTATATTTAACATTTTTTTTTGCTTTTTTACTTGATATACGTATAATGACGTAGTAAAATGGTAAAAAATAAGGAAAAGAAGAAGAAGAAGAAGAAAAAAAAAGAAATTCTTATCGAAAGGAAACAGTGTCCGAGAAGGCCACTGTTCCGATTTATAAAACTTTGATCACGTATTACAACACAGAAACAGGAACGTGTTCGTTAATGAGGCTCGCTCTATTCCACATGGGGGTCATGTCGAATACTTCATCACAGATAATTAAAGCGAATAAATCTTTAAGTTTCAAAGATCGAAACGATTTATAATAAATCCCTCATTTTTTTTTTTCGATAAATATTCATATATATATAGATATTTTTTTTTATTACATCAATCAAATCATATAACTCGAAAACGTAAGAAAATTTATTCACTTTTACTTTTACTTTTAATTCATGATATTTATATTTTAATTTTATCATAATTTGCCATATGAATATTCAAATATATTTTTCGAATTGGTTTGTATCAATATTAAATCACATAGAATTATTGTAACTTTTCTTACATTAATGGACCAAATAGAAAAAAAAATGTTTTTTGCTATTTCTCTCTCTCTCTCTCTCTCTCTCTTCTCTCTTTCTCTTTCCAAGACACATATCAGCTTATGCATATATTTGTGTAGTGTTTTGTAGATAAATGTGTGCAAGAGAAATTGAGATGTATGTATTTCGTATAAAATTGTGCGAAACTAAATGCTTTAAGAAAGTACTTTCTGCGATTTCCACTCTCCCTCCTACTTTTCGTCTTCCCTCCCTCCCTTCCTCTTACCCCTCCTCCTCCGCCCCCCCATCCTCCCGCTCTTCATTTCTATCTATCCTCACTGTAAAATAAAATAATCGAAAAAGATATATTATAGAAGGGAAAAAGATATGGTGACATGATTTTCTAATATATTCATAGAATCAAAATAGAATTTTAAAACAACCTGAGCTTTGTTTTTTTTTTCTTTTCTTTTCATTTTTCATTTTTCATAATTTTAATTGGTGAAAACGTGTATTGATACGAGAATGATAAAAATGAAAGCAGATTATTGAGAAGAAAAATTAAAAATAAAATATAGAAAATATTTGTAAAATATCTAAAATAATGAAAGAAAAGAAAAAAAAAATTATAAAGACATTATTTTTCTTGTTAAAGAAGGAAGGAATGAAAACGAATGAACGAACGCGTGCCTGCCTTTGATCCAGTTTCCTTGACATTTCATTAATTTCCGTTCACCATTTCGATTATGCGTGTTTTTCTTGTTTTTTTTTTTTGTAATTTTTCCCTTTTTCACGTCACTGAATACGCGTATACTTTTTTTTGTTTCTTTCTTCTTTCTTTTTTTACCTATACTCACATCTTTTATACAAGCGTGTTAGAACGTATTAGTGAGCCGGTTTTGACCTTCTTAGATTCTAACTCGACCGTGGAAACTTATCTAACGATTTAGAACTAAATTCTTAATTTCTTTTAATAGTTCAGTTTAATCGTACTATAAAAAAAGCCTAATCAAATTCAAAATATCCTTGGTTTATATTTATCTATGTCTTTTTTTTTGTTGTGATTTACAAATTTTAATGTTTTCTTAACCGAGAAATTTTGTTTGACAATTATCCCATTAACACATTTTGGTTTGATTTATTTATTAATTATAAATTATTATAATAATTGTACTTTTAATGTATTATAATTTCATACTTTTTTTGTTTGTTTATAACATTGTACTTTTATTTGTTTTATTTTGTTTGTTTGTTAAGGGAGGTCAAAGTGGATTCGAAGATATTCGAAGATATGTTAAACAAGGTGGTGATTTTTGCAAAGAGTTGGCATCAATTTTACACGAAAGGTAATAATTATTATGATCAATAAATTATTTACAATATAAATAAATTGAAAAATGTAACATAAATATTTGTCTTTTGATTAGGGCTGAACTGGAAGCAACGTATGCTAAAGGTTTAAGTAAATTGAGCGGTAAATTAACGAAGGCTTGTTCCAAAGATCAAAGTAAGTCAACATAACATTTCTTATGTTATATCTTTCTCTCTAATATAGTAAAAGAACTCTCGAGAATAATTATCGTTATAACTTTTTCTTTTTTTTTTACATATATATGCATATACGTTTATTTACTATTAATTTATTTACACAGGTGGAAACAGTAATGGAGGTGTGAACGAAGCATGGAGATGCGTCGGAGAAGAAATGGAAGCTGCCGCTGAAGCCCATAGAGTATGGGGCATTGCGTTAGGTGAACAATTAGCTAAACCTTTAAGAGTAAGTTGATATAATATAATTATTCTATTTCGAAATATCGTTGATTGTGAGATATATGTAGGTGTTGAATGACATCACCATCTACGTAAATTCTCTATCTCGTTTCACAACGATTACGACATTTCATTTCAGAAATTCTACTACAATTTATTTTTCCCCCACTCTTCCATTTGACTTTTGAAAAAGTGTTATACGGATAATCCTCCTAAAACATAGCATCCTATAAAACGATTAACGCTCTAAAAAATTACTAAAATACTCTATTTCTACAGCATTGTATTTCTATAACACTGGATAACACAATGGTTGCTTAATTATTCAATTATTTAAAAATTAAATTACTTTAAAATAATGACGCCATGAAATAATGAACTTTGAATTTTAAATAACACAGTTTCACTCAACTCAACACTTTCTAGGAACCTATCTCTACCGTTTACAGAGTTACTTGTATTTAATAAAAAATGAATATTTAGGTGGGCGTGGCAGAGGCTCAAGGTCGTTCGAGAAAATCCATCGAAAATTCTGTGGACAAGGCATTAAAGTCTCTACAGGAATGGCGTAACATCGCATCCAAAACTAAGAAACAAAGTTTTGCTTGTGCGAGAGAGAACGAAAGGCTGCAGGATTTGGCAAGGCTTCAATCGATCAGTCAAAGCCAACAAAATAACAATAAATCGTCTAATCATCATATGACGGAAAAAGAAGCGAATAAATTAGAAGCTAGAAGGAGGAAAGCCGAAGACTCATCTCGTAGAGCTGATACAGAATTTTACACGGTTAGCGTAAGAGCTGAAAGAGCTAGATTGGAGTATGAAAATACTGTGAGAAAAGGATCTAAACAAATGGAACTTCTCGAGGAAGAACGTTTGAGTGCTTTGAAAGATCTTGCTAATGTTTATTTGGCACATCTGCAGGCTCTTGCTCCTCGTTTGCAACAGGTATAATCAAATTATTTATTGTTTTCTTCATTATCTTATCTTTTAGATACTAGTTGGAAATAAGAGTTTGATTATTAATTAATTATTGTTTTTAGAGTGCCGATCGTGTATCGACGCCTGTAAGAAATTGTAATGTATCTCAAGACGTGGAAATTTTGAAGAATCTTATACGTAGAACGGAAAGTAATGATACGGTCAACGCGGAACAATTACTTCCAGATTTTTATGCAGAACACATAACGTTAGCTATGAACAGAGAACGAAGAAAACAATCGTTAGTTAGAATTCTGCATTTAATAAGACAAGATTTAGAAAGAGAAAGGCGAGGAAGGGAAGGACTGGAAACTTTGCATAGAGCTTTTATCAAGACACCTGCATTTGCAGCTGATGAAAGTACACAAAATGTTACGGACAAATTGCATCATGTAGGTAGAAAAAAGGAATCCACGTAGGTAGTAAGGTGATACATCATATATTTTATAATCAATATTATTGTTTTTTTAGATGCGTTCCATGTTGTTATATTTGGAAGCAGCAAGATATAAGGTTGGTGGAACGTTAGCAGAAGTTGAAGGTAGCAAAAGAAATAAACATCCATTAGCAGAACATATATTAGTCTCTAGAGATAAACAAGGACTTCAACAAAGTGTTCTCAAGGTAAATAATATAAGTATCTTTGCAGTTATAATAAGAATATTTATCGAATAAATATGTGATTTTAATAATCGATCATTAATCATTTTTATAGATTCCTTCTTGGGCAAGGAATGAATCTTTTGAGATACAAGATATCGATGATGAAATAGACGTGCATTTAGTAAAGGGACACGAAACTGAGAACCGAGACTGGACAGATAGAACGGCTGGTGATGGTAATTCTGAAAATCCACCAGATGAAGAAGACTTTAGCGATTTTGACGAATTCAGTAGTCATTCTGAAGACAATAATAATCAAGACGTTGATGTTACGGATGAAACACCTAAATCAGATAGAACGGAACAATGCAGGGCAATATATCATTATGCTGCAAATCTCAATGACGAATTGAGCCTGAATCCTGGTGATCTAATAACTGTTCATCGAAAACAGGCGGATGGTTGGTGGATAGGTGAATGTAGAGGACGAACTGGAATCTTCCCTGCCACATATGTTCAAGTAATACATTAAAAGATGTTTTTTTTATGAAACATCTTTTGTTGCAATGTATTTTTATGATTTTTTTTTTCTGCAAACACACGTATAATTAATTATTATTTATCAAATACCAAGGAACAAAGTGCCAATGATTACAAATTAAAACGACGATATAATAAACGCACAAAATACGTGATTAAACCATAATTAGCTCAAAACATATAATTTAATTAATGTTACCAAACCATGTTGTAAGAATATAACAGGTACTTGTGTAGTAACAAATATTAATGTTCTTATGTAATTTGTTCTTTTTACATTTATCGCAATCTAACTTAAATGATTTTATATAATGCTATGAGCTAACTGGTTAAATCTTTCGTCATTAGAAATTGTATATAAATGTTGCCAATTGTAAATATTAGTCAAAATGTAATTTAAATGAGATGCGTATTAATATAAATGCTATATATATATATATATCTATTTATATATATATATATATATAAATAGTATTTTTAAGATAAAAATAATGCATTTATTTACGTAAATAATATCTGTATGTATCAGCTCTGTCTAGCCTTGTTAGTATATAATATTTTTAAATAAAAATTTAAATAAACATTTATGCCAAACGAAATTAATTATTAAAATACAAAGAAACGTGTCTTATATTATACATAAAATTTCTAACAGCGATTGCTATGATGTTATGACGTCCTTAATCTTGTCTATGCACTCATTTCTGGCATAACATTAATTGAATTTTTTGATTAACTATCCTTATTTAACCTCCACAATGTTTGCAAAAGAAAATATGGCCTGCTGACTAAAAGAGAAGTTGGACAGTGCTGGTATATATAATAAAATAATGTATTTTCCTTTTTCTCTCTTTTAATCGTTAAGCTCATCATTAAAGTCAATCTTCAATTGATTCTTCACTTCTTCTGGTAATTCTGTTTCATTAACTGAAATAATTACATTCACATGATCGTGTGTGTTCATAAAATTTATTTTATTATATTATATTTTCCGTAATTTAAAATAGTATTTACCGCAATATGGTGAACTATTATTAGTAAATAGAAAGAAAGTCCCACGATGAGGATAATTCTCTGCTTCAATACCCATTTCAATGCAAACATCCCTGTTACATGGCTCGGATATTATTTTTTCTATATTTTTATACGTCAAGTCCCAATAATGTGACCAGAATTTACAATTCTTTGTAGAAGTTAATAACAGAGATTCGATAAGATATATATAAGAACGACCATGATTGCATATTGTTTGATGAATATCTAAAAATAAATCATTTCTTTAATTTCATTCAGATTATTCTAAATATTTTTAGAAAAACTTTATATATAAAGAGTTTTACATCTTTGAGGAATAGGTAAATAGTCAAAATACGTTTTGTTTGATTCAAGACAACCTGGCTGATTTTTTCCACCATTAGGATAGAAATCTACATGACCTGAAATTATATTATTCATTAATGCATTAAAATATTGTTAATAAATAAACAACAAACAGATATATGATATAATATTAACGAACGAACCAATAGGCTCTGGTAAACCTAAACCCAGATTGGAGAGTAATTTTCCATTAGTGTGTATTACGTCGACAAATGGTGCATCCGTTTTATCTAAATGAAGAGAAGGACAGGTATTTCTGAAACATGGCTGCGCTGGATCTAGACCAGTAATTCTATGAATGATCCAATTACTTTGTCTCTTTTGAAATTCTTTTGCAGCAAAGCCACAAATGTGTGCTCCAAGACTATGACCAATTAAATGTATAGTACCCCAATTAGATGTAACTGTTGTCGCATTTATAATATGTTCTAAAAATCTTTATAGACAAGAATAACATTATATATATATTGAACAATAACAAATGTCAGAAGTGAGTCTACTTATATACAACATACTTTGAAATTTGATATCCAACTACTTTGGTATTAACGGCAGCTTTATAATAATTCCACGTATTACCTCCTGCGCTCCAATCAACAACTACTACATTAACGTCGTTCTATAAATATAAAAAACAAGATAAATATACATGAAGCGAAAATACGTTATTGATAAAACAATTATTTTTGTGTACCCATTGGAGCAATGCTTTCTCCATTTCGGTAATCCATTCTTCTTCACTGTGAGATAAAAATCCATGTACTATTATAATAGTTTTACGTTCAATTTTAAAATCCGTCCATTCTAGACCAAACTGTTTGCCAATATAAACTTGTACTCTGTTTGGTTGATTTCTCGATGATAAAAGAAATCTAACATCTAATGCATTTGTTCCATTAGCTTTATCAGAGAAAAACCATGATAAAGTGTTCGCAAGAGTTATTCCTAAACCAAGACAATCTACTTGATCGCTACGAAATGCATAATCAACTAAATCATCATGAGTTTTGTTTACCCATGTATAAGTATAATTTGATAATTTTTCATTTGACAAATTGACAGTTTTATTGTACAAATTCTTGCTGTTAACAATTAAAACATTATTTAAAATAATCGTTAATACTATATATAGTAACATCATGAAATTTAAACACTTAAGGAACACACTAAACTAGCACCAATTGATATTAAACTTATTGAAATGATAACCTATTGCTTCCAATATTTTCTCAAGTTATCACAAACTAATGATAGATAAGAAGACACACAAAAGTAAATATAATATAATCTAAAAGGTCTTTCTATTTGGTTATCCTATATTGTTGGATCAATTCATATACTCAAATGTTTATTTACTAACAAGCTATTAAATATTATATATATATATATATTTATATACATACAAATGATTTGCCAATTTGTTACATAACAATATATATATTTTTTTAAAGTAATAAGTAGTAAAAAAAATAAGTCGTCTATTGGAGTAATTAGATTTTAATTTTATTATTTTTCTTTCCTTTTTTATTCTTCTTCTTACGTTGCTGTAAAAAAAAAAAAAAAAGAAAAAAGAAAAGTCAATTATTAATACATTATATTATTCATTGATATAATATATAATTATCTTGATATTTATATTTACTTTAGGTTGTACAAAGTTCGTCCGACGTGTGTCATTTGTGGTACTACCACCTTGGAAAACATTATTAAAATCTACAGATTTATAATCAAACTTTTCTGCAGGTAGCATTCCTTTCTGTCTTAATTCCTTTTCATTCATCTTTTTCTCTCCTTTTTTACGTTGCCTATAAATAAAAGAAATATATTAAAATTATAATTTGTTTTTCTTAAATTAATTTAATTGAATCTTTTAATGTTTACCTCAAAGGTTTGATAATATCATTAGAAGGAGCGGTTTCTACAGTTATTTGTTTATTTCTTTCATTCGTTGTGTCTTTGGTCCTCCTAACATCCTGTTTTATCTTTTTATTCAAGGAAGGAATTGGTGTAAACATATTACTATTGGACAATTCTTCGGATGTATCATTCATAGACAGATCTTTCTTTCTTTTTCTACCAGGCATTTCTTTCAAAGGAATACACATTTTCTTTTTTTAGGCTTTGGACTTCGATTCGATGAAGTTTGTTCATCAGAAACAGATATCAAAGATTCATCTTTGTTTCTTATTTCATTTAATCTTTCTTCCTCTTCTTTTTCTTGTTTCTGTCTATCTTTTTCTTCTTGTTCAGCTACCATAGGTATTACACGTTTGTATCTTTCATAGGGACTAATGAATATGAATTTTTTGTTTCTATTTTGACTCGTTTTATCAGAAATTGATTGTTCATCCTAAAAAATAAAAAATAATATTTTTATTTATAAATAAAATATGATTTATTATATTAATAATTACCTCTGATGATTCTGAACTATCAAATACTCTAATAATATGATTTGTATTATTTTTATTATTTTTATATATATTTCTTGTTATTCTGCAATTATCTAAAAGACAAGGTAAATCAGTTTTAGTTTCCTTGAAATTATTTTTATTATTGTTGCATAATTTTTCTGTTATTTTGCAATTATCCAAAAGACAAGGTAAATCGGCTCTAGCTTCTGCATTGCTTGGTATGTCATGAGGAGAGTACGTCCAAGCATCTGAGTTTAGTGCATGGTTTCTTTGAACAAATCGTGGTCTAATATCGGTTTCTTTCACTGGTCTTATGAGAGGTTGATCTCGTGCTTTGAGTATAATTTTATGAAGTTTATATACATTTTGTTTAAGCAAAGTTGGAACTGGATTGCAACAAGCCGAAATGCCCTGCACCTCACGTGGTAATGCCTCAGCTATGTTTAGAAGCATATGATTTGGTAAAACATAAGCAGTGCTATCGTCTTCCTCTCTAGCCGTTATGTCTCTCCATTTATGTAATTCTTTTAAAGCATAAAGTTGCTTATTGTTAAAGATTTTTTTACTTCTTCTATACATATCCATATAACTTTCTTCTGTCCATATTGGTTTTATATAAGTTTGCTTACATAACTCTGTACTTCTATCAAATACAGCCTTTAAAATGTTAGTCTTTCCATTTGAAGAATCAATTAATGCATTTCTCAATACATCTTTTATGTGCAATAAATAGTGCGTATCTTTTCTTGCATATTTTAAAAGTTCATCAGGTAAAGGTCTTATACGCCAATCAGCAAGTTGAAAGTGTTTGTTTGAGTCTACTTTACAAAATCTTTCTAAAAGATGAGCTAAACCTAAATATGGTAAATTAAGTTGTTTAGCAGCTTGATGAGTATCAAACATGTTTACCACATATAAAGACAAATCCCTTTGAAGCCATTGAATGTCATAATCTGCTCCGTGAAATACTTTTAGAATAGTAGGTTTGGTAAAAATCTCATTGAGTTCATGTAATTCTGATCTTAATACCAACGTATCAATTATATAATCTGTATCTACAGTTGATATTTGCATTAAACAAGTTATACCTTGAAAACTTCTGTAAGAATGATGTTCCAAATCAACAGCGATCTCTTGATAGTTTTTTAAATCATCTAATAACATTTTGATATCTTCTGGCTTGTTTATCATAATCAATGGGGTTTCATGTAATTCTTTATACTTAACAGGTTCTCTCTTTTGTAATTGATTTTCTGGTACTTGAAATTTATTCAATTCGAAATCATATGGATGACAAAATACCTCTCCATCTTCAGTTTCTTCCAAATAAATAGCTAAAGGCTTTAAAGAATTTGGTTTATATTTGATTTTAGGTTCCCAAGGTTTTAAACTGTTATCAATTTTGTCTTTGAAAGTTAATTGCGGTCTTTGTATATTTTGTGCAGTCAATAAACGCACAACTTGCGTTTTAGATGCATCTGATGGTAGTTTCTTAATCGTTGATGACATATTCCAACTACCGGCTATAGTATCCTTTCTAGTTTGCGATACAACTAATTCTATTTCAGGATTCTTTACAATACCACTTTCTTCATCCATGCATAAACCAGCTTTATCCAAATACACATCATTTGCTTCCAATAAAAGATCAAATTGTTCTCCGATATCACCTTTTCCTATGTTACCACCTATTCCTGACAAATTAATTATTTTTTGCATCATCTTTAATAGTCTTCCCGCACTGTCATTGTTTGATTTATTGAAACTTGGAAAACATTCATAATAATTATAATTTTCTTCGATGGGTAAACCATTAGATGCTCTGATTCCATTTTTTATAACACTAAATGCTTCATTAAGATAATCATCAAACAAAGAAAATCCTGGAATTATTTCTTCATTTTCAATATTTCCTTTGATTTCCTTTTCACTTTCACTAACAAGTGTTTTATTATCCACTTTCTGATTTTCTTTAGGCTCCATTGTATTAAAATATTCACACGAATTTAACAATTGAAGTTCATTATTTTGAGGTTATGGTTTCAAAATTGCATGTACGCGATATACTAAATATAGTTCAGCCAGTAGTTTTTTTCTCTCTTTTATATATTATTATTATTATAATATGCTTTTTATGAATCACTTGAAAATAAATTATTTATTATTAAACAAATAAAACGAAATAAAATATATTTATATAAATATTATTGAAAAATACAGTAATTTCTTCGGAAACAAACTCAAACAACGTGTTCACACTGAGCTATGACTGCTATAGGCTTCATTTTTTTTCTCATAGATGGCAGCCCTGCTAGAATTTACACAAAACTGTTATATACGTTTATATATTATAAAAATAAATGTGCATAATATTTTTATTGAAAAAGACAAAAATTACAAATAGAAAAGGAATAATAAGAGAAATTCATTGAAAAATTATTATTTAAACCGTTTATTACAACAAAACGATATATTATTAGATCCTATACCGTGTAGACCAAAAAACGAGCCGACTGATTGGTCGGCACATATTAACCACGAGAGACCGTACGAATTTGTTTAATTATTTATTGCTACTGGTGAGTTTGTTCGTCGTGCAATTTAATCACATAGATACGTAATACATATATATATACATATATATGTATATATATATATAATTTATCTTTTTCGTATTTTTCATAAAATTGACCATTCCTTTGTGTGCCTGTCCAACTGGAGATATATGTATGTATATGTATATATATATATAATATATAATAACGAACTTTTTATTTTTTTTTATTTTTTCTAGAAACACACAGCAACAATTGCAACGATCGTCGATCAAATTACCTATTATTTTTACATTTTCCAGTTTCATTATAAACATAATATCACGTTTCCAATCTCATCATTGATTGGTTGAGTATTCGTTCTCAAGTTATAAATTAGTTTTGGTGCATTCATACACAACATGACAAAGTTAACTTCTACCTGGTAATTGAAAAAATTTGCAGTCTTCTGTCGTACTTCTATTTCCTCTCTTTTTCTCATCTCTTGTATGTTTATATTTTAATAATTTATCTTCCCTAAAATTTTTCCTTCTTATATATATATCATCAAATTGGACTAAAAAATTGTTAAACTTCTCGCGTAATCATCTCATAAAGGAGACAATTAGGTTCGATGCATTTTTGCTCGTCCATTGGACAATGGTAGCTTGCATGATAAGCGTACCGTCACTCTTCATCAACAATTTCACAGCTATGATATTTGCTGGACGAATCCAGCCAACTTTCTACACCACTCGATGCGAGATCATCACAGGACGGTAATTCTGGCAGGGGTTCCATGTTAGGTGCACCCTTTTTACTTAAATTGTTTGTCGTTCTTTCTTTGGGTTTAGCACCAGCCACTAAAAGTAAAATACAATATTATTATCATTTCTATTTTATTGAAAACTTTTTCTCAATAATTTGTCCAAAAAATATAAGAAGAGATTTACCATTATTGGAAGTAGGGTTTGTATCTTTTCTATGTATCAAAGTTTGTCTAGAAGTTCGTGGACTTCTATGATCACCACTGAGTCCTATTCCAGCGTTAATAGTAGGCAATCGAATATCCAAATGCGAACCTTTTTCTGTAACTATCTAACAAGTCGTCGAAAAATAATACGATTCTGTTAGGTATATATCCTTAATAAGGATTGATGATTATACTTCATTACCTTATTGTTCATTGCATATAATTTGGTAGCAATGTCTCTTGCAACTAAAGTTGTTAAGACTGTTGCAAGATAGGCTTCTTTAACAAGAAGATATTCCAAAGCTGATCTTTGCCAGTAGACGTATCTACAAGAACTAGCAGCAACTATTGAGACCTGTAAAATGAAAATATACATCTATAAACAATAATATTCTGATTGATATTTTATATAAAAAAGTAGATAGATAGATCGTACCTTAAATTTATCATCTCTCGATGCTCTAGAACTCTCAAATTCTGGCGAGTCTAAAAATTCACAGGGTAGAATTGGATGTAAAAAGTTGGTGTCACTAAGAACGTTGACTTTACCACTGAGTAATAGACCTAGTCTGTCTGTTTTAGTTAAGTTTTGCATCGCATATGCTTCACCAGTA
Organism: Polistes dominula; assembly: GCF_049000335.1. Taxonomy (NCBI): domain Eukaryota; kingdom Metazoa; phylum Arthropoda; class Insecta; order Hymenoptera; family Vespidae; genus Polistes; species Polistes dominula. The sequence continues at coordinate 4,710,164 of NW_028300963.1, forward strand.
TGAAGGGACATCACCGTTGCGAGCTCTGGGGATACTAGTCTTTTAAATTGTGCTCTTGATACCTGCTCGAATCGTATTGACGAGTGATAACTATTCTTCCTTTTTTTTATAACAAGATGACTTACTGTGACTTACTTTAAAAGGATAGAAAAGTGTGTGATAGACCTCCTCCAATTCAGGATCGAACCTGACCGGTCTCATTTGATAAACGATATAAACCAACTGTCCAATATTTAACAATAAGAAAGTAAAATTCCAGGAGAAGATATCTGGCGCACAGATCACGTGCCATGCCCATCCGGACAGTAACATGAAACCTACGAAATAAAAACACATTGATTTTTATTATTTTTATTAAAGTTATCTTTCTTTATTGGTATTGACAAGAAATAGATGTATCAAAAATAGGCAAACATACCGACGATTAAAACTGAGTGCATAAACAATATACCCTTCTTCGAGGACGGTGCTGAGTAAGATAGTGCAAAGCAGAAATTCGCTAACTGGAATAATATGTGTTGTGGCTGTTGCCATAGGCACAGTGCGGTATTACCTGATGAAGAAAAACAAAAATCATGAGATTTTCGTTCGATGAATAGACAAGGTAATAGAGACGAAGAAAGAAGTGACAGTATGATGACAATTGTAATACAGATTGAAAAAACATAGATACCAATGACAATTATACTCTTTAACTGACCTATTGACGTGACGTTATAGGAAGGCAAAGGGTCATGACCCAGTCCAGGGCTCATCTTTGTGCGATTTTAAAAATATATGGTATAATATATATAGTAAGAAAGTAAGGAAGACGTTTTCTATCACTACTGCGTGCCCATGTTTGTTTTGGTTAAAAATTCTTTGTTTTAGCACCGTTCTTATTCCTAAATCGCTATACAGCGCATGTCTACCTTTTCATGCGCATGTATCAACCCTTTGGGATCGATCCTTCCTCTGATCAGATGAATCGATTCAAACATATCCCGCATCAGTTTTTTAAAGCACAATATTATTACCGACTGGTATCTACGCGATCGATAAAACAACGTTCTACTATTATCTTCAATCTTTCACTTCGCCTAATAATTTTTTATTTCTTTTTGGTAACATCGATCAATAAAAATTAATAGAAATATAGGTAAAAAATGAAGCTCGAATACTCAATGAAAGTCGATATACATATATGCAAAATGATTTTTATTTACATATCCTTCATTTTTGTAAAACCTCATAAATATGTATGCTACTCAATCTACTACTGTTTATGTTTGCGTTTTCTAAAATGTACCAAATTTCGTATACGACGAATAAGGTGAAAATAATTGAATTATATTTTTGAAATTCAATCGATAATGTTTGATAAAATAATGTACATAATGAGATACTAAAATCATTGTGTCTGAAAAGAAAAATTCTCCTTCTTTGAAGTAGTCCTGGAAATAGGTCACATGAATTCAATTTGAATAAAGTATAATAGTATTTTTGATCGAAATATATATATCTATATCTATATATATATATATATAAGGTAGACAAGTTTGACTTATTTTTTATATACATAGACATTATCGCGCACCTTGTTGAAGAAAAGTTCCCTATGTAAATACAAAATACCTTCCTATTGAACTAGTCGATTTGATAAAACACGCAATCATTCGATCATTCATTCGTTGTATTTTAAAAATACGTTTCAACAACGAAACAGATATTTTCACTCTGTTTCAATATTTAATAATCATACTTCAATCATACGAACTTTCATCATTCGGTTTATAACAATTAACAAATATCATTAAAAGATTATCACTCTGCGTCGATCTTGCAAGATTCGAGAGCACCCCTGATAAAGAAAGGACGTCGGTGAAGGAAATTATCCTTATCCTTATCGAACGACCACAAATTATACGTAATCCTTAACATAAATAAACGAAAAAAAAAAAAAACATTAGGAAATCGCAAAACAATTAATTCGTAATTGAATAAAATGAATCATGTTTGCGTAATCCCGTTTGTTTAAATATTTCGTTGAACAATACGGCTAATCGAGAATATTCAGTTTACTGTTCGTTTTTCTCAATTGAGCTCGCCACGGTATTATTTGTCCATCATCGGAATCATCATCCCTAGTGTCGTTTCCTTTTTCATCCGTGTTATTATCGTTTTTTTCCTCCTTTCGGTTGTTGCAACCGATGGTGGCTGGCGAAGAGTCCCTCTTAGGTGCAATTTCTATTTTTACGGCTGGTACGATCGTTGCGTTTGATTGGACGTGATTGTTGTTAATCCTGCATGTTAAAGAAATCATTTAAATATTCGTATTAAATGTGTCACTGATTAAATATCAAGGTAAAATGAAAGTAATATTTGAAATTGTGAAAGAGAAACAAAACTCGTTTGCTATCTATCGGGTCCTACTTTTTATCTTCGTTGTCTTTTTTCGCCAACAACTGTCTCTTCCACGGTGGTATCGCTTTCTGTCTCCTTTCTTCGTTTTCTCTAGCTATTTGCTCTTCTAATTCCTTTTTAGCTCTTTCAGCAGCCTTCCTCGCCAACATCTGCCTCTTCCATATTGGTATCACATTCCCCGAACTGTCCTTTTCTGGGATCTAGCAGAACGAAAAAGAGAAATTTCAACTTAACTGTAAAATTGTGACCAAGGTATAATGAATTTATAATTTATTTCTTTTCTTTCTTTCTTTTTTTTTTTTTTTAACTTACTTGGTCAACAAAGTTGGACACGCTAAAAGCCTTGCTAATTTCGGATATTAAATTTTGTTCTTGAGTCTTTTCAACCTGTGCTCGTTCCACTTTGAGTTTTTTTATGCCCGGTATATCCTTTGTTCTCTTTAATTCAGCTATCAAGTCTGTTTTCTGAACGAAGAACGGTTCCGAGACTGTAAAAATACGAAATGTGAATAATGATGTCATTATAATAAAATAGATGATCGCGATGACTATAACTTTCCCATAAACCGTACCATTTGTCATCGAGGCGCTACGAGGTGGCGGAGCGGAGAACGTTTTAGTTGCATTCATTTTTGTATTAGTTCTTCTCAATTGAATACTCGTGAGATCTTGAATACTAATGGTCGCTAATGGTTGCTGAGGTGATTTCGAATTCTCAGATTCGTTTGATGGACTAGGTGTTGTTGCGTTGGTATTATTACAATTTGGAATGCCGCGAGATTTTTGTAATGGGGATAACGGAGGTGGTGGTGGTCCTGGTGGAGATTCTTTTTCTTTTTCGTTCTTTTGTTCCTGTTGTTGTTGTTGTTGTTGGTGTTGTTGGTGTTGTTGTTCTTCCTCTTCCTCGGTATCCCTTCCCTGACAATCTAAATTGTCGACAGATCTGTAAAAATGATCATTCGTCTCGAAAGAATGATAATACTAATAAACAAATTGAATATAATCAGATAAATGATAAATTTGACACCGACCTTGCTTTAGAAAGGGTATTCTTCGAAACGTTTTTACAAATACTTTTAAGATATTCCGATGGTTTCAAAAGTGTATCCGAATCGGCCGCGTTGGCAAACTTTGGTGGTATGAACGGTAGCACCATATGTCTGTTTATCAAGTGAGACGTCTGAATCGTCTTAATTTCTTCGACGTCCGCGGGTGGACTGGCAGGAGGAACTTCCGGCTGTTGATGCTCGCCGCAGGATACGTCGCTCTTGTTGGTCGCTGTTCCGAGACAGAGAGAAAAGTGGTAGGGAGATAGAAGATTCATTATATCTCTGTGCTTAAGAGACTTTACTCTACAAACTATACGCGCTACATGTTTGAATCAATGTGTGAGTATGCATGTGGACATTGACTTGGGTACACCAAGTAAGTGAAATCTAGGTAAGTATATTATATGCCTGTTGATCGACATGGTCTAGTAAGTGTCCGTGCTCGTGATCCGCTAACAGTTTTAATTAAAAGGCCAACGAAGCACCCTAAATTGGGTGCCAACCGATTACCAACTGGTGTACTTTGCTTTTGCTGCTACTGCTGCTGTTGTTGCTGCTGCTACTGCTGCTGTTACTTCTAATTAACGTCTCTATTACTCGACTCACGTCATCTTCCTATTAATTGGCGAATTAGTATCTAAGTATCTATCTATTTATCTATCTATCTTCAGATATTATTTTCACGCTAAAGTCTTTTTTTTTTCTCTTTAAAGAATGTAACAACGGTATATCTGTATTAAGTTTTACGACATTATTACTCGTTTGTATAACTTGTCTTACTCTCTGTAAGAGCAATCATACCGAAAGAAATGTAATCTTTCGTCATTTCAAGAAAATAAATTTTTATAGATATAACAAACATAAAAAGTTTAATGGTTGCCAAACAAGTTTCTATATGATCTTGTATTAAATGATACAAAAATGAGTTTATACAACGGTAATGTATAAAACAGCACCTATGTTTTTTATCAGATAATATATTATCGATGGTAAATGAAACGCGGATACATACATATATACATATACATATATATATACGTATTTTGCAAGGACGTGTAAAGTTATTGGTGAGTCTATGCGGAAAAGAAAGGGGTCCGAGTATTACAAGTAAATAAGTATAATTCTGTGCACACGTGCGTATGCACATGCACATGCACACGCACATGTGCACGTGCGCGTATTGTGAGGAAATTCTGTCGAGCGAATCGACCAAATTATCTATATTTTACACGATGAGGACGCTTTCGATGTAAAACTTCGGAAATTCTTTTCAAACGGAGTTGCGCTCGAATGATTTACTTCCTCGAAAGAGAAAGAGAGAGAGAGAGAGAGAGAGAGAGAGAGAGAGAGAGAGAGATCGAGATCTTATAGATCACGATAAATATCAATCATTATCGATGCACTTCCTTCATACATTCCATTATTATCATTATATTCTTTTTTCCTTATCTGTTTTATTTTTTTTTTTATTTTTTGTTAGCATATTCGCGATAAATAAAAGTAGTAAAGACAATAATGACCGTAATTAACGTGAAAGAAGAAGACGTTACCGTTTCCAGTTTTGTTCTCCTCGCCATTGTCATTACCATCCTTCTTCTCGTTATTGCTTTCACCATTTTGTTTAGAATTCACAACTAATACTACGACGTCCTCTCTGTCTGGCGGTGGGGGAGGTGGCGGGGGTGGAGGTTTGGTGAAACTGGACAAAAAGTAAAAAGATGATATTTCAAAAAAAAATGAAAAAAAAAATTGTCATATAAATATATATATATATTATATTATTATATTTTTTTAATATATTATATTATAATTATTATATTATATAATAAATTATATTTAATATAATATATATTTGTATATTAACATTAAATAATTAATATTAATTAATAATATTATTAAATTATTAATATTATATAAATATATATGAATATATAGATACATATAGATTGATTTTGATTTCAAAGTTTTACGATTACTGTCATCCTGTATGAAAGTGTTTCACGATATCCTCTTGGCTTTTATTCTTTTTTTTTTTTTTATTCTATTTGATTAGATCTACGATTTGATTTGATTCTGTTAACAGGATGATAGGTATCATCGGCTCGTGGATGTCGTATCTATCGATACTTATAATATTATAATATACCGGATGTATAATAGTAATAATAATAATAATAATAATAATAATCATAATAAAATAACGATAATTTTTAGAAAGAATTATATACATATATATATATAGATATATATATCGGTGCAAGTAGGTAATTCTCGATTCGGTCTACTTTCGCGATCGATCGTTTTTCTCTCAATGTTCATCGATTTAGCCTACTTACCTGGGTCCACTATTATTGCTTGGCCTTATCTCCTTTTCACTTTCCACTTGGTTCGTAGACGACTCTTTCCTTTCTATAAAATTTTACCAATTAAATACAAATCAATATTATTATTTCGAATATTATCAAAGAAGACAATGACGACGACGACGACGACATTTGTTCATTCGTTTGTTCAGGGAATTGATCAAACCAGATTAGATAAAACAAAACTGAACACGTTGTAATCTCAATTTCGTTCATTTTCAAATAACAGAAGAGAAAGAAGTATACGGTAGGCCCTCGACTTTCGCACATAATTGGTTCCTAAAAGTGTGTGAGAATGTTGAATGTTCAAAAGTAGTGGGATGTAAAAGAATATTTAGCACCAAACATTTTGTTTTAAAGTATTTATCTAAATTAGCAAAACACACAACACGTTGACGCACGACTTAATGCAAGATTGAAATTGTTTTGTTCTCTTTATCCGAACAATGTCATCTGATGGCCAGTCTGATGTCCCCTGAGAGGAGACATTCGATCATAGAGGATTAAACAGTTGAATCTTTAACAATGTGCAAAAGTAGAAATCGCGAAAGTTGAGGGCTGCCTGTATTTTCAATTTGAAAAAAAGAAAAGCAAGAAAAGCAAGAAAATAAAATAATTCAATAATTGTTTACCATGCAAAATGTCGGCGTTGATTTTGGTTGATTTATTGATTCGTTCGTTGCTACTGTTACGAGACAATGACGGTGTTGACGTAGTTGATGAAAAACAATGTATTTCACTGCTCATATTCGAAGATTCACTGGCACTACTCGATCTACTGTATCGTCGATTGGTTTTTCTTGATCGGCTGTAAAGTTCGTTGAACGGAATATTTTTATCTATCGATATTAAATCGTATCAACCAATCTGTCTCTTTCTCTCTCTGTCTGTCTCTTTCTCTTTTTCTATCTTTGACGAATATTTTTCGTTACCTTGATTCTTACGAAATTCAAACCATACCGCGAGAAATTATTAGATAACATTTTACAAACTAACACAACCGACTTAAACGACGCCCCGATGACGATTTCACTCTACCAGCTACCTTCCAACCGTTTATATTTCGCGATCGCGACTTATCTTTTCTCTTGGGAGAGAGAGAGAGAGAGAGAGAGAGAGAGAGAGAGAGAGAGAGAGAAAGAGAAAGAGATAAAAAAAAAGAGATACAGAGAGAAAGACGATTACCGTTTACGCTGACCACAGCTACTACACCTGTAGTATATGTTTTTATTTTCTTTTATTATAAAACTCTTATCTCGATTATGTATCACGTATATTATGATTCCTTGAAATTATATTAAATTATAAATATTTCAAACTCAGAAAGAACAATAAGAAAGATATCGTTTATTTTTGTTTTAAGTAATATTATATTGAATTATTAATTAGGGCGTGCGAATAATCAAATTTTATTTATTTATTAACTCATTTCGGACGTATTCAATTTGGACATGGGTATCGTAGTGGTCGAAATTAATATATATATATATATATATATAATAATAATATAAATATAATAATATATAATATATAAAATATATTTATAACAAAATATATATTTTATATATAATATATTTATATGTATAAAAAATTAGCACGGTTTTTTGTATGGATGCTGAGAGCAGATATACGACCAGAACGGCAAAAAGGTTTTAGTAGCTAAGACTAGACATGCATCCGAAAAGTGTTAATATTTTTCTTTTGAAAAATAAAATAAATCTCGTTAGGTTATATTACAAAATGTTTACGTTATATTATATACTCGTACGACGAGATTTCAGATAAAAAATTGTAAATCGTGAAATAAATGTTTCAATTTATTCGATTAAATGTAAATCTGTGAATTAGAAGTTTCGTATCTAATGTAAATTGTAGATATAAGAAAAAAAAAAAAGAAAAATGTTGAAATATAAAACATTTATTAGGCACAGTGAAAATGATTTTCCATCGAAATAGAAAGTAATGAAATAAATTCAAAGTTTAGAACATTCTAATAATATTTATAGAGCAGGAAATGAAACTATTCATTATGCATCAATTGTAAAAAGAAAAGAATAACAAAAGGAAGGAAAAAAAATCCCCCCCCCCCCCCAAAAAAAAGTAAAAAAAAAAAATTACGATCTTTTGATTCGACATTCGATCGGTTGAGAAAAAAGTTGAAAGAATTGAAAGACTCTTTCGGTGAGAGAGATCCACTTGCATAGTCATCGTATTAAATAAACCGATTAACTCGTTCGAATGAACAAAACGAATGAACATACACAATAGTACCCGAAAAAAAAAAGAAGAAAAAAACAAACAAAAAAATACTTGTATACTTTCCTCGGCAATCATTTCTGTAAAATTCGTTTTGCTAACAATTCCGATAGTTAATTACACTTTCGTTTGAGTAACAAAACATCAGACACTTTCTCAAACCATGTAACGTACAAAATATAATAGTTGACGTGTTAGCTTTTGGTTTGTTCAAACAATAAAACAAACGTCTAAGTAAGATAAAATTCATTAGCTCGTAAAGTTAACGATAAATTCAATACAATACAAGATAATAATTTATGGCCAGTTTGTTGTAATTATTTCAATAATTATTTGTACTCACCTACTATCCGAAGCATTGTCGATGATTTTTTTATTTCCTGACGATCCAACGCTACTTGTTTCTTCTTGCCTCAAACATATTTGTTCGTATGCATGTTCCGATGGGGTTTCTCGCGTGATTTCTGTCCTACCTGTATGACCGTTCCCTGGATGAGTTTTACCGAAGCTACCACCGTTGTTTATGTGAACGTCCACTTTCACTGCAAACAAACCAAAAGGAACGGATATGTAATATAAATATAAAATATAAATATATATATATATATGCTTGTACGTAGAACACTGTTAAACATATATTTATATATCTATATAAATATATATATAGTATAATATTATATAGATTCCAGACCTCGGAGCATCACGCGAATCTTTGCGGTTTCGTGAGCCAAGTTGTATAAAAAGACTACTACTACTATCACAACACTAATGTTCTTTAACTTTCACCGTAACGTTCCGAGTGAAAAATAACAAGAAGATGTTGACCTCATCGTTCATCTTGATGTTAACCTAAACGATCATTCAGAGATATTATCGAGTTAGAGTTTTGTGTAGTTAATCATCAACAACGCACTCTTTTTTTATAAAATCAACACGTGAAAGATCTAAAAGGGATCATAAAATGGCTCACCTAAGTGTTTTTTAGATTTACATAAGAGTTTTAGGACCATCTTTTTATACGGTTAATGAAATTTTGGTAATAAATTTGAAAGAACACGATCAGAAATATTTATAACATAACCGGTTTTCTTTTTTTACAAATATACATCCATATAAATATATATATATATATATATTTTATTATTATATTATAAATTTTTATTTTATTATATTATAATTATATAAAATTTTATAATATAATATAATATTTACTATATTATTATATAATAATTAATATTATTAAATTATAATATAATGTAATAATAATAATTATATAACTTTCTAATATAATATAATAATATATTATTATATAATAATTAATATTATTAAATAATAAATAAAATAATATATATTTTTTATTTTATATATATATTTTTATATTTATATATATTATAATTAAAAATAATATATATAATAATAATATATTATATTATTATACTCAATTTATATATTAATTATATTATATTATAATTAATATGTAATATTAATATAATATAATATAATTAATATTATAATTAATATATAATATTAATTAGAATATAATATAATAATATTAATTATTATATTATAATATAATAAATATATAATTATAATATAATATAAATTATATAATATTATAATTATATTAAATTTATAAATTTATTATAATTAAAATAATATTTATTATATTATTATTTTTTTTATATAGCTTTATTTAATGTCGCATCAACCATAGGGGATTATTAGCGACATTATTATATTATATTTCATTATATTATATTTATTTTATATATATATATATGTGTATTTATGGTTGTTCAGAAAAGCGAACGTCTCTTCAGCATGAGTGTTATAACGGTTGAACGGGTTCCGAGACAAATCACGTGCATTTCTATAGAACGTTTTTCCCGCGGCACATATTCAACGTCGTTGTTGCCCACGTAATAATCTCTCTTTTTCATGTGGACCCAACCAACACAAACGTTCTCTTTGCTCGACAATTACAAAGAAGTAAGAAAAGAAAAAAAGAGAGAGAAAGAGAGATATTATATTAGTCTATAAAAGATTTAATAACGCATTACCAACAAAAGAGTGGATAATTTTGTGAAATTGTTCATGTCGTAATACTTGTTAAGACATATTATACATATATACATATACATACAATATATATATATATATATATATATATATTTAATCAATATTGAATTTATTAAATCTATCGACAAAAGATAATATCGATTGATTATTATCTGTTAATGGAAAGTTAGAAAAATAATAAAACATCAAAAAACAAATGTTTATAAGATAATTTTATAAAGATATCTATCATATACGGGTTCGAAGGAATTAAAGATGTAATTGTATATATATATATATATATATATATATATATTGTATATGTATTTGGAGACATAGTTAACATTTTGATATCTAGGACGTGCTACTTTACCAGTTAAAGTCTCGTCTTTCCTCTCAACGTGACGTTGTTCGGTGGTGGATACCAAGACACCGTTCCGTGGTTTCTCAACGTCGTTGAACAGATGCGTAATCCTGGTATATACGAGATCATGAGGACTGTGCAAATAAAAGGATTCCATGTCCTTTGGTTTCTGTGGCTCGTTAATATATGCGCTCATTGGATTTATATAAATTCCATCTCTCGGTCTTGATCCAGGTGGATGAAGAAAAAAAGGTTCTTGAAACATACCGCCAACGCCAACGCCAACGCCGCCGAGGCCAACACCACCACCACCACCACCACCACAACCACGCAAGGAACACTACGTGAAAGTCAATCAAATATTCAAAATAAAAATAAAAAAAAACGAATTATTCATTAATTTTCTTATAATATATATATATATTTTTTGTTTGAAAAATTGTTAATTAATTAATCTTATCGATATGCTAATTAGGACAACCATTTGCGCGTTTTCTCTCAAATAGATTACTTAATTACTATTATTTTTTTTTATATTTCTTTTTTTTTCTTTTTTTTTTTTTGTGAATAATTACTTTCTCGACGGAGCTTGCCATACAGCTACACGTTGTTACATCGCTAGTATTTTCCGAATAATCCGAGCCTGATCGATCCCTCGACATCTTCTTGGAGACATTGGTACGACCCTTGTTGTTGGTCTCCTGTAATTTATTTTTATTTTATTTTATTTTATTTTATTTCATTTTATTTGACGATATAAATTCATTAATATAAAATTTACAAAAATAAGTTAGGTAAAAAAAAATAAATAAATAAATATAATTTTATATATGTATAAAATATATTATATATATATATATATATATATATATTATATGTATAATCAAAAATATATATATTTTATATATAATTAAAAAAAAATATATATATATTATATTATAATATATTATAATATATAATTTTAATAAATAATATATAAATAAGATTATATATTTTTAAAAAATAAAATATATATATAATTTTTATATAATAGTATAATTTATATAATTATATTAATTAATTATATAAATAAATATAAATTAATATAAATATAAATTAATTATATTATTATATAAAAATTAATTATATAAATAAAAATAAATTAATTATATTATTATACAAATTAATTATATAATATTTAAAAAAAAATATATATATATTTAAATATTTATAGATTTATATTTATATTATAAATATATAACTAATATTATAATATATAAATAAGATATTTAAACAATATATAAAATATTATATAATTAAAAAAAATGTATAAAATAATAATATATAAAAATATATATATTTTAAAATAATATCTCTTTTTCTTTCTCATATAAGAAAATGGGAATTCAATTAATTCGTTCAATCGATTAGAATTAATTTTCAATTAGAACGATCTACGTGTAATATGAAAATTTTCAACATATTTATTCATATTTTTTGTTCAGTAATATGTCGGGTGTATTGCACTATTTCGATTATAGAACATATTATGAAACATTTGATGTGAGATCAAACGATTAGCTTCGCTAGTCGATCTGAAAGTCACGTAATCGAAATAATGTTTCGTGGACAGAAACTTTGTCGATGAAGTAACACGATCACGATGAAGAATACGACGACGACGACAATGATGATGATGATAATGATGATGATCATAATGATGATGACTATGATGATGACGATAAAGAAGAAAAGAAGAAATTGCTTCCGTAATTTCAAAGTTACGTAAACGACACCTGAAACTTTTGATCTAATTTGATCGATCGTTAACATCTTCCAAACATCGTTTAATTTTTCCTCGTTTACTCAACTCCTACCTATTATTATTATTATTATTATTTTCTTTTTTTTTGTTGTTAAATATCCTTGCGCAAGGAATCATCTTTTTCTTTTCCTCTGCTTTTCTCTTCCTATTTTTTTTCTTTTCTTATTTGTTTGTCAGGTCAAAAACGATGATTTAGCGAATAACTGTAGCAAACAACATATACTGTTATTACACTGTCATTCTCGTAACTGTTTCGACAACGTTGTTTTACAGTTTATCGAGAAGTAAATACAATATCATCTTATTGAAAAATAGGACGCAAATTTTTTCGTTCCGATTCAATTTGAATTCTTTTTTCTTTTCTTTTTTTTCTATCCTCGAGATGACATTTTATTTTCAAATTGAATAAATATATATATACATATATATAATATATATTTTAAAATATATAGAAGAAGAAGTTTATTTTTCAGGTATACCCTTTTAGGGTGTTTACCCCGAAGGCCCCCCCCCTACATGTTCGTTCCCCTTGACAATATACTTAATTCTAATTATGCCCTAATATAATATTAGATATTAATATTATTTTAAAATATATATTTTAAATATATTTTAATATATATTTTAAAATATATAAAATATTAAATATATATATATATAAATTTAAATTTAATATATAATTTAAATATAAAAATATTACAATATAGAAAATATTAAATATATAAATTAAAAATATTTTATATAGATAGATATAATATTTAATATTAATTATAATATAATATTAATTTAATATAATATTAATCATAATATAAAATATTAATTTAATATAATAATAATTATAATTTTAATATTAAAATATTTTTAATTTAACAGATTACAAAGCAAAGATCTTTTTTTTTTTCATAGTTTGAAAGAAAAATATTCGATAAATACCTAGTCACGAAAGACAAAACAAAAAAAAACAAAAATAAATTCATTGTTATTAATCAGTTGTGAACTTTTGGCCCATCTTGTACTGTTAAGTGAAGAAAACCCTAACTCACGTTATAGTCGTTAGCCTAACGCAAATATTTCGCGTGCCACACAGGAGGCTTATCTTCTAATCGTTCTATCTTATATCCTTTGACTAACCACACAAGTTTTTCATTAGTTTAAAAGAACCGCAAATTGTAAGAGAATGTATGATACGATATTTTGCGGTGTGTGTTACGCATCGTGTGTTTATTACCTTTTAAAAGTTTAAATACTATTCGCGTATAGAGTTTGTTTCAAACGGTACGGTAAATCCTAAATGTAAATTTCTCTTCTGACACGTAGATAAATAATATTGATTAATATCTTCTTCCTTACTGCTATTCATGCGAGAAGACCACTTTCGCGAAAACTGTGAAATATGATAAATAATATCTACCTACCTATTTATTATTTTTATGATCAATTTTCTTTTTATATATATATATATATCGTTATTTATTACATTATTTTATAGTTTATTCTACTACCTGACATTTTTTGAGACAACATTATTTTTCATTTGATTAAGTGTCACGTTTGTTTCAAATATATTTCAATTTGTTATTATTTTTATCGAAAATTGTTTTATTTTTTGTTTTTGTTTATTTTACCAATTGTCTGTGTGTGTGTGTGTGTGTAATCTTTGTGTAAAATTGTTATAATACATTACTATGAAATTATCACCGTTTTTGAAATTTCTCAACTCTCTTTTCGTTTTATTTACTCATATGAAATAAATAATCTTCATATTTGTGTATTAAATATTTCATTTATTTTATTGGACAAGCTAATAAATAGTTTTTTTTAATGATAGTTTCTCTTAGATAAATTAAATCGGTTAAACTATAAAAGATGACAAAATTATTCAACCATAACGATATCTCGTAAAGAACAACAACAACAACAACAACAACAACAACAACAAAATAAACAGAAAAAAAAAGAAATATAATATAATGTATCTTTTAATTGTTTTGTTATTTCGTCTTGGCCGATTTAACATAACGGAAGAATAAATTTCTCTTCGAATTTATTTGTAAAGTAAAAGTTGAATATAAAATTCATAAGATGTCTTACTTATTTATATTTATACGATAATAATAAACGAGTATGTATAAATTTAGTAAGATTTTTCTTTCTCTCTATTTTTATCTTTCTCTCTCAATCTTTCTTTTTCTTGAAGCAAAAGAAGAAGAATCGAAAAATTCAACGTTACGATTTAACGAAGTATTACGCATAAATAACATAATATATATATATACATATATATATGTTAAAATCTATACAAAAAATATATATTAAAATATAATATAATTTAAATATAGAAGAAGAAGAAGTTTATTTTTCAGCTATACCCCTTTAGGGTGTTTACCCCGAAGGCCCCCCCCCCCTACATGTTCGCTCCCCTTGACAATATACTTAATTCTAATTATGCCCTAATATAATATTAGATATTAATATTAACAATATAAAAAACAATATAAAACAATATAAACAACCTTAAACAATATATCGCATTTAGTAATTATAATTTAAATATAATATTATTTAATTAATATAATTGGAATATATAATATATATATAAAGATATTAAAAAAAATTATATTTAAATTAAAATATAATATAATTAAAATAATTATAATATAACTTAATTTAAATATAATATTATTTAATTAATATAATTGGATTATATAATATATATTATATTATATAATATTTTTATATAAATATTATATTAGGGCATAATTAGAATTAAGTATATTGTCAAGGGGAACAAACATGTAGGGGGTCCTTCAGGGTAAACACCCTAAAGGTGTATACCTGAAAAATAAACTTCTTCTTCTTCTATATATTTTTATATATAAAAATATATTCGTTAACGTAAAATAATAAATGTGTCCATAATTATGAAAGTGATCTAAGTCATGTATCTCTTGTTTCGAGATATTTCAAGATTTATATTTGAACACTTTATATGAATTTTTGACAATATCGTTTTCAAATTAAATTGAATTTATTTAGTTTCAAATAATGTGCTGCGTTGTGTAATAACTGATAAACTCATGTTTTTTTATTTTTTTTTATTTTGACTTATAGACCACTTTCATAATTATGGGCACAAATAAGTGTAATGGGTATGAACGAAACATCGGAAAATATTGTCCATTCGAATCCTTTCTCTCCCCCATACCTTGTGTATCCTGTTGCATCATACAGGTATGTACATTCATGTATACGATGTATACATACAAGCGACATGCTTTTTGCTCAACTAGGTGAAGGACGGATCGACGAATTCATATGTTTTATGACGAAGAAGAATAAACAGGAGAAAAATAAGAAAAATAATAATAATAATAATAATAATAATAATCAGAAGAAGAAGAAGAGTAAAAGAAGATAGTGTGTCGTCTGTGTGTAATTCGTATGCACCGATGCAGGACAATTGCCTATGCTTTACTGTCTCGTAGACCTTTTAAATGAAAGTAAACTTAAGAGAAGGATTACATTGCAACGGGAATTTAAAAGTAAAAAATCTACAAGAGAAGGAAACAACCAAAAGAAAAGATAAATATTATCCGTTGATTGGATATAAAAATGACAGATTAATTAACGAAATATTTATCAAAGATTACGTTCCAACAAACATAATTAAACAATATTGTTTAGAAAGAAAGAAATTAAAGAATCATTCTTGTTGCAATGTACATTTTCTATTCCAACGAGAATTTTAATAATACAAATATACGAAAGAAAAAACTAAAAAAAGAAAATATTATTAATTGATTGGATATAAAAATGACAGATTAATTAACGAAATATTTATCAAAGATTACGTTTGAACAAATTTAATTTAAACTATCATTGTGTTCAGAAAAAAAAAGAAAAATAAATTAGGTAACAATTTATGTTGTAATGCACATTTTCCATTACACAAAAGAAGTTTAAAAGTAAAAAATACGAAAGAAAATATTACCCGATTGAATACGTTCGAATAATTTTAATTAAAACGATATTGTTTAGGAATAAAAAATTAAGAAAGGCGTTAATGACAAAAAAAAAAACATCAAAAAAAAAAAAGAAAAAAGAAAAAAAAAGGAAACTTAGAAAGTGGTTGATATTTATGACCATATGCATATGAAGTATACGAAGTTATTATACTCGTATGTTACTCTCTAAGAGAGCATCTCTATCTCAAATTTATCTTACATAGTTAATCTAATAATATGTTGAAAATAGATGAGAGATAGATGAGAAAGAGAGGAGAGAAAGTGGTAGAGTGGTACGTTTGTTTCTTTAATGCGTATATTCGTAGTTTATTTAATGCAACAAATCAAATGAAAAATGATTAGTTGAAATTTAGTAGTACACCCGTTAGTTGAGTCCTCAAGATAGAGAGAAAATTAAACTGTCTAAAACCATTGCTAATCACGAGTCGCTGATCAAGTATCACGATCATCGACTCGTCGTCGTTTGTGGAGTATAGTAAAGGCAATTAGATGATTAGATGAGTGAATCAGGCTAGCTAATGCAAGCGTACACACAAACACGTTCATTAAAACTTTAATACAAATATAATATAATAAAGAAAGAAGAAGATAAAAAAAAAAAGGTTTAACACAATAGGTTCAACGAACTGAAAGAATATTCGTTTTATTAAGATATTAGATAATAAATTTTAATATCTAATAAATAAGATAATAGAAATTAGATATTTCGTAGAGTGTTGGGGAGGAGGCCTTTAAATTTTCAAATTTTCAAATTTATTATATATATATATATATATATATAATAATAATTTATATTATATAATATAATTCTATTATATATATATATATATATATATAATATTTAAATTATATAAAATAAAATAAAAAATATATAATTTTTATAATATATATTATATAATTTATATTATAAATTTCATATATATATATAAATATTTAAAATTAATTAAATTATTAATATGTTAATAATTAAATTACTAAATTTAAATAAATGCATTAATTTATAAAATAATTAAATTAATTAAATTAAAATAATTGAATATATATATTCTATCTTTTTTTTATTTTACAAAACAAATATTTGCATTGTAAACATTGACTATTATTCTTCGATAAATTAATCGAAATTTTAAATTATCTCAAATTATAAAACTTCTTTGAACAAAAATTGTCAGATAATCCTATCATTCGTAAACAATCCGTATCTTGATTTCTCTTAAAAACTTTTTATTGTATATAAAATTTTAATAAAAAAACAAAAAAAATCAGAAGAAAAGATAGAAATTTTCCGTGACTCGGATACGCTTGATATTTCGAAGATCATCTTATTTGAAAATCATTTCTGTTCCATTTATTTCGATGCCGTGGGAATGGTGCAAAATCTATAGGGAAGTTTTCTATAATCGTCCTTGCCCGCGGACGCTGGTCAGTTAATACCTAAGTGAAGTTTATTAGATAAACGAGGTCAAACGTAGTGAAATAAGAGGAAAAAGAAAAAAAATAAAACATCTAATAATATTCGCAAAGCTTACACAGATAAGACTAATCTTTTTCGTACGACGATATAAATCAACGGCAGGAACGGTTTTAACGAGCTTGGAAAAGGTGTGTCAAGATCATTTATTCATTCTATGTTATGATTAACGATATCAATTAAAGATTATTATTATTATTATTACTCGAACATATATGGGTCAAAAATTATTAGACAATATAATATAATTATTATAATATAATTATTATAATATGTATTATATATATATATTTTAAATATATATTAATATAATATATGTATATTATTTTATTATATATTATTATATTATATTATATTTTATTATATTATTTATTTATATTTATTATATTTATTATCTTATCATATTATTATATTTTATATTATATTTTATATTTATTAAATTATAAATATATTAATTAATATATTAATATTATTATATATATAATTTATTAATATGATATAATTATTATATTATAATATATTTATAATTAAATTATTTATATATAATAGTTATAATCTAAGTAAATATAATAATATATATAGATATAATAATTATTTAAATATATATATATATATATATATATATATATATATATATATATATATATATTTAAATAATATATTAATAATTAAATTAATTAAATTAAAATAAATAAATATTTTAATTATTAATATATACATATAATTAAATAAATACATAATAATTATATTATATTGTCTAATAATTTATATATAAACGTATCGTATTTTTATATGTGTCGTTAAAAAAAAGAAAATTAACTTACGTGCACACCCATGCAAATATCGATATCTCGATCAGTATAATTGGAATAGAGAAAAAAGAAATCCTCTTGGTAATATCGTCGAATGAGAATAATTCCTCGGTACTGTCAGATTTGTCTAATTCGTCTTAAACTAATCTCGAAAGAGATATTAGAACGTCCCAGATCAGAGAGAAACGTGCCAATCGAGGTCGATCGAACTACTCGTCCTCTCTTTCTCTCTTTCTCTCTCTCTCTCTCTCTCTCTCTCTCTCTTGTAGAACACCAGATTCTCACATAAAACCTGCGTACGAGAACTGGCTCGTCGGTCGACGAGGTTCTTCCAGAGAACAAAGCACACCTACGTGACCCGTAGCGGAATCACACGCGAGTTAACACGAGCAGGGACCAACCTCCCTCTCTCTCTCTCTGTGTCATTTGACTTCGGAAACAATCGGGGTTGTCCTATCAAATATAACATTCAATTTAACACATACCTGTGAATATTCAAACGATATCACGAAAAAAAAAACATGTACAAAATAAAGAAGAAACGAATATGATAAACGAAAAAGTGCAAATAATGGGCTATTAACTCTTTTTTTTTTTAATTTCTTTTTTGATATTCTCTCCTTGTAAAAAAAAAAATAAAAATAAAAAATCAAAATATGTAAAAGAAAAATTAAAAATAAAAAAATAAGGGGTTAGGTAAAAAAAAAAAAACAAGAAAAACAACACCAAATGACTATTACGATCAACGGTGGAATCTCGCGGACAACGAACTCGAGCAACCGACAACCGAATGCAGGAAGCGGTAGACCAGGACTCTGCGAGTCCACCTGCTCGCCAGTCGACCAACTGGTTGTGGTGTACACTGTAAGCAAGCACCTTTGGTAGGGATTACTACTACTCCTGGTTGCCTGCTGCCACCACCGCTACCTGACTCACCACCTTCTCTTCCACCTCCTCCTCCTCCTCCTTCTTCTCCTTTCCCTCCTTCTTCTTCTCCTCCTCTTCCTCTTTTTCTCTTAACTCGATATTGTTCAAGTCCGGGAGAGACGGGGACCGGATACGGCCCTGTTGTTTCACACACAACTTCTGTTACTTACTTAGCATCTTCGTTAAATAATTTCCTATTGATTTATTTAAAAAAAAAAAAAACATACACACACACACAGACAATTTATTCGAAAAAATTTATCATCGATAATCATTACTATCTAATCATATTTAAGATCAATCGAATCTAAACGATATACATCGATCATAACTAATATCGATAATACGATAGGATAATTAAACTCATTTAAGATGTTGTTACTTATTTATATACACATTATGATTGATTAATTTGTAATTATTGATGATCTTGAATTCTTATGGATCTCTATCGATTATTTATTATACAGTAATATCAAAATGATCGATGATGATTCGAATAATTAACATTTAATTATATCAATAAATTCGAATAATTAACATTTAATTCTATCTATTTATCATTGAAATACAGTAAGTTTCATCTTGTATGATATTTAACCATAGTGTTTGAGAATTTTGAGAATAAGTAAATAAAAAAAAACAAGAAAGAACAAAAATTACCCTGGTTTTACCGGGCGGGACGTATAAATACGTCAAACGTATTTTACGTATTTTATATATAAATAAATAAAAAAAAATGTATATTTAGCGTATAAATACTATTGATATATTAGAAATAATTATAAATAAATTTTAGCGTATAAATAAGTATAAATAATAAATAAATAAATAATAAAAAAAGGGGCGTAATTAAAGAGGGGAATTCTCCAGTTAACAGGTAAAATATGTAAGCTAAATATCGAAATTATTATTTCAAATCGATCATAGGATTGGACAGAATTTGCATTTAATCGTTTTCGAGGAGAAAATGATGGATAATCGATGACGTAACATCACCCCTCCCCCTCATCATCATCGTTTCCAATCGTGTGATTCAATTTCGACGACGAAACAAAAAAAAAGAGAAGAGGAAAAAAAAAGAACACAAAATAATCAGAAAGTACTTTGACCTAGAAAACGAGCATCTCGATCGAGTTTTGCGAAGTGCATCTGCATTTCCCGTTAGTTCTCTCGTGTTGCAAGATGCAGTGAAAGAGTAAGAGAGAGAGAGAGAGAGAGAAAGAGACAAGATATTTCTCTCGTTTTATAAGTTCCTCTATACACTCCTTAAAAGAGATAGAAAGAAGAATCTCCGAACCTACTCTAACTGTAAAATATAATCCTCCTCCCCCTTCCTGCTTTTACCCCCCAGTTCGAAGACATTTATTTTAACATTTCAATGATACGTGAGTACTGTATGCGTTTACATGTATGTTACTTACCTATATATATATATATTATATTTATTATTATTATATAATTAATATATATGTATATATATATTATGTATTATATATATAATAAAATTATTTTAAATATTAATTACAAATAAAAATAATTTAAAAAATATATAATAATTAAATTTAATTAGATATTAAAAAATAAATAATATTAAATATTATATATATGGACGTGTTTGTATTACATCTTTCAAAGAAATAAATTTATACGATTCACATGAGATTAGTTTAATTTCACATAAACATTTGTATCCATAGATATTGGTTACAACACTGTAAAGATACAAAGTTTAACAATAATTATCTAAAGGTGAATGAAGTTATGATTAGTCTTCGACATGTTTACGAGTTTGTGTGTTCTTTATTATTTTTTTTGTCGAAAGAGAATTTAATTCATTTAAAACGATTATGTCAACGCATCGTAAATAATATAGAAGTATGTAGCTACTTACTTACTTACTTATTTACTTATATTGCAGTAGTAGTAGTAGTGGGAATAGTATTATAGTTAGAGTGGTAGTAATAGTAATAGTAATAGTAATAGTAATAGTAATAGTAATAGTAATGGTAGGTACTAGAGAAAACGTAGCAAGAACTGGCGCTTGTTCGGGCATTAAAGTCACCATAATAACGCGAATATTCTTTTATATCGTCGTAACTTTCGTGCATGCATATATGCGACGTTAATAAATAGTAATGGAAACCTACTGTAAAATTCTTTGGACTAATATCACACTACTAACATACACACACACACAATATATATATATATATATATATATATATACTCGTACATCTATGTATACAAAGGTATGTATACATATATACCATCATCATTCGTTTTACCTTTCACTGGGCAGTTTGGTCGAATGGCGATAACTGAAAGCGTTCGAGTAATGTTAACACGAAATGGTCGTTTACATTAAACGAATTAAATATCGTTAAACGAAGAGAAGGAAAGTGAAAAGTTGACCAAATTTTTATTCCCTCCGTTTTTTTTAAATTTTTTTTCTTATATTTCCCTAAGTTTTACACTTCCAATAAAATTTTTCTTATTAGATTGCGTAATATACTTTTTAAAATTTTTTTTTCTTTTTTTGTAAACAGGAAAAAAACTAGAACGTCAAACGATACGTAAATTGATTTATCACCTATCGAAAAAGATCGTATTGAATCAACATGAAATTAGAGAACGTTCATTTTCGTTCTCGTTTAACCTCATTAAACTGATTAGAAATAAATTCATTTGATTTGATTTTTTTCTTTTTTTTTTTACTTACTTTAAGTATAATCGAACTCTCTAATCTTTCGTTCTTAATTCCTGTTTGGTTAGGAAAAATTTGGAACATGTGTGATACTATGACAGCGGGCGTAAACAACGATTACTTTCAGAAGTCTTTTTTAGTGACGTTTAAAAATCCATATATCTGATGTTTTTATTTTTTTTTATTTTACCCTTTCTCTCTCTCTCTCTCTTTCTCTCTTTTTCCTTCTCTTAAGAATTTCTTCCCGTTCTGACTTGTATAAGCAACTTGTAAACGTTGTTGATTCGATCGTTCTAAAGGAAAACCAGTCGTTATGACTTTATTGCGAAATCATTGAATAAGTGAGGTCCCATTTTGTTGGTTAGTTGGTTGGTTGGTTGGTTTCTGAGATCTACGATCCATCTCACGTTCTCCATCTGTTGTCATTGAATCTTTCTTTAAAATCCTAATCATGGATTAACGATTATTAATTATCGTTCAATAAATCGTGTCACATGACGTAATAATAATCCCTAGTAGCACAAAATATTGAAAAATATTGAACACATGTGTATTTAATATTAAAAAGACATATTGATTTTCTTTTTTTAATATTAAATTTAATAATATAATATTAATATTAACTCTTTGAGGCACGGTGGGATTAAAAGTGTCCCATCTTTTTTGATACATCGTAATACACGGTGGGACATTTTTAGTCCCATCTCGAAAATTATCAAAGCAAATTAATTTTATTTTTTTTTTATGTTTTTACATTATGTTATATATTATTTTTATTCATCAAAAAATATACCAATTTTATTTCATTTAAAACGTAATCAAATTTCTCTATGCAACCTAAGGCTATTTTATTATCTGAAATTCTGTGCCGTAAAGAGTTTATTATTAATTAGTATTATTATTATTAATAATAATAAATTAGATGAATAAATAATTAATTAGTAATTAATATAAGTATTAATATTAATATTAAATACACACGTGCATTCAATATTTTTCAATATTTTGTGCTACTAGGGATAATAAATACAATTTTTCTGTTATTAAAAAGAAACGAAAATTAAATGAAAATTTTCAAATGTTGTTTCAATAAAAGAATACAAATATGTAACAGAAACCAAAAAAATAAAACTGAAAGAAGTTTCATGAAAACAAA
The DNA here is from genome assembly GCF_049000335.1 of Polistes dominula. Lineage (NCBI taxonomy): Eukaryota > Metazoa > Arthropoda > Insecta > Hymenoptera > Vespidae > Polistes > Polistes dominula. Next base: position 4,733,559 of record NW_028300963.1, read on the forward strand.
TCAACGAATAAATATCACATTTGTACAAAAAGATAAGAACAATGTATGTATATGTGTGTGTTTTAATAAACACGTTATATCAAATGACTTTATTTACCGTGCACCCGTGAGTCATGATTTTCATTTCAAAACGGCCTTTCTCGATCGGCATTCATGTAATTTTTGTAATTTATTTTTTCTTCTCTTTCTTCTTCTTTTTCTTCTTTTTCTTTTTCTTTCTTTCTTTATCGATTTTATCGCGAGCACGTTCTTGTATATGTAATGAAATATCATTGGCCTTGAACCGTTGTTACTTGGCTCACAATAAATAAATTAGAAGGGAGGGGCACTCAGGATTATTTTTTGTTGTCATTACACTTGTCTCTTCTAGTATTTCGTGATGAGAAAAACACGAGAAGATGATAAACAAAATGCAAAAGATAAAAAAAAAAAATAAGAACAGAAGCAAAACTATACAACGACACGATTCGCGTGACTCAAATGTGTTTCACCTAACAGTAACTAATGGTTCTTCCAACGAAGTGAAAATCTCGAGTTAGTGAGTTTTACCGATTAGAGATTGGTCAGTAAGATGTATTTGCAAAAGGAAATATCTTATGGTCAGTATAACACGCGAGAATTCATATGGATAAATCGTTTTCGTTTTCACTAACAATAACTAGAATTAAATCGAAGAAATGTGAACAATTTTAACGATTACTTTTCATGATCAATATCTTTCTCATAAATATATAAATATATACAATAAATATTTATATATAATAATAAATATATAATATAAATAAATAATATAAATATATAATATCAATATATAATATAAAAATATAAATATAAATATATAATATAAAAATATAAATAATTGTCAAGGGGAACAAACATGTAGGGGGGGCCTTCGGGGTAAACACCCTAAAGGGGTATACCTGGAAATAAATAAATAAATAAATAAATAAATAAATAAATATAAAAATATAAATATAAATATATAATACAAATATATAATAATAAATATATATAAATATATATAATAAATATTAATACATAATAATAAACTAATAATATAAATAAATAATATAAATATTTACTAATAAATATATAAATAAATATTATATATATATATATAATAAAACGTATATATAATGCAGTAAACATGTATATATATTAACTGCATTTTAAACACGTTTTTTTCCTATCTTCGTTTTTCATATCATTTATAATTATTAATTGCAAGATAGATATTTATGAGAGAAACACAAAAAAGAAGGAAAGAATAAAGGAAAGAAGGAAAGAAAAAGAATAAGAAAAAGAAAGAAAATTTGTAGAAAATTATTAAAGGAATTTGAAATGTTACAAAGTAAAAGTGAATATAACGAAAAACTCGAGAAGAAGTTTCACTTACGAATTAGTTATAATAATGATTATGACACACGCGATCTTGCGAATAAAGAGAATTTCTTTCTCATGTGCTTAATGATCCTTTATTTTTTTTGTTTTTTTTTTTTTGTTTAATATAATACTCTTACCTCATATCTTCAGAGTTACGCGTTAAATATCGATTTCGTTAGAAATCTCATATAGATTGTTAGTGTGTTCGATGAGGTTTGCGTGACGTACGATAATCTCTCGTAAAACACGATAGATAAGATAAAACGAGAAAAGATTTGTGTATCTCTTTCTCTCTCTCTCTCTCTCTCTTTCTCTATTTCTCTCTCACTGTCTCTCTCTCTCTTTTGGTTTTATTGTTTTATATTTTTCTTTCATTTTTTTTTTTCAAGCATTCGAAAAAGATCGAACAATCCGAAATATTTCGAAAAAAAAAGATGATGATATCGATGAGACTACGAATATATTATTATTATTATTATAAAAAAGCTTTCAAGAAAAAGAAAAAAAAAACAAACCAAAAGGAAAAAAAATGAGACAAAACTTGAACACCTCGATCTTTAGATCTTGTTTTAATTATTTATATCAATTCTAATGACGTTGTAAACATTGTTTATTCGATGAAATCGAACGAAAACCTGTTTTCTGTACTAGCCGTGCCTTCACGTATACGTGCACGCTATTGGACGATACGGTTATTCCAATAAACATATTTTGCATATCACAATCTATATAAAATGAGAGATGTCTGTGGGAGTGTTCAGTTATTATTATTAAAAGAAACCTAAACGATCATCATGCAGCAAGAAGAATTAAAGGTATTTTTTTTTTTTTCAATTTGTTTATATTACACGTATAAAATCATTTTTTTTTTTTTTAAATTAATATATAATTTAGAATAAATATTTTTTTTATCTACCCCCCCCCTCCCCCACCTGTCATCCTTTCCGTTACTCGCGTAGTATTTGTCAGGATTTGGTTGTGAATTTTCAAGCGAGGATAAACGATGTCCTGGATCTTTACCCCGTGGACAAAATAATCCACAAAAATGTCCTTACGGATTATACGCTGAACAACTTTCTGGTACTGCTTTTACAGGTATGTTCAAATTTTGTCTCATTTTAATATTTCATATAGAAAATAAATATATTATCTGTATAATAGTTTATTTCATTTGTCTTAACATTTTAGCACCACGTTCGCAAAATAAAAGATCTTGGCTTTATCGAATCAGGCCGTCTGTAGTTCACGAACCATTTCAAAAATTAATAGAAAAAGATGTTGGTCATCTCGATTACGATTGGAACTGCATGGAACCTGATCCAAATCAATTGAGATGGAAACCATTTGATTTACCAACAAGACAAGATCATCAAATTGATTTCGTTCAAGGACTTAATACGATTTGCGGGGGTGGCGATTGTCGCGTTCGTCAAGGAATTGCCATACACGTTTATCTTTGCAACTCATCGATGAAAGATAAAGCTTTTTATAACGCCGATGGAGATTTCTTAATTGGTACGTAATTTTAATTATTATTATTATTATTATTATTATTATTATTATTATTATTATTATTGTTATTATTATTATTATTATTAATTGGAATTAGGAACCCGGAAATTCCTTACTTTCCTTGGCCACATATGTAGACGTTTTGTTTTTTATAATTATAGTTAATGTCAATAATAAATAGAACAAAAATTTGATAATTCAATCAAAGAAGTAAACATTTTTTGGCTTAGCTGCACGTTTTTTGGTTATTTCCGATGTACAGTAGAGCCATTTATTTTGAAAGTCGCCTAATTCCATTTATGTTCGAATGGAGATATTGAAGTATATGCGTTTTCTAAATATGGTATAAAAAACATTAATTATCAATTATTGTAAATGCCATTATAATTATTATATCAGGTAACTTAATATTATTATATTTTGAAAAAATTTCATGTATTCTTTAAAATAAAACCTTGGCACCCATTGCAAGATGCTCTAAATATATCTGCCAGTTAATGGATTAAACAATCAAATATATTTATATATTGATTTTGTATGTTTACAGTACCACAGTTAGGTGTTCTGTTGATAACCACTGAATTCGGCAAAATCCGATGCGAACCCAATGAAATATGTGTTATTCAGCAAGGAATGCGTTTCTCCGTAACGGTTCTTGGTCCATCCAGAGGTTACATTCTCGAGGTCTTCGATAATCATTTCCAACTTCCAGATTTGGGACCAATCGGTTAAATTGAATACATTTTCATATTAATAGATATATGTATAAGTATTTGTAAAATCGTCTTGTGTTTTATTTCCAATGAATTATTAAAATGTTGATTTTGATCCAGGTGCCAATGGTTTAGCCAATCCAAGAGATTTTCAAACTCCGATTGCTTGCTTCGAAGATCGTGAAACCGATTACAAAATAATTGCCAAGTTTCAAGGTAAATTATTTCACAGCGTTCAAGATCACAGTCCATTCGATGTTGTTGCTTGGCATGGGAATTACGTACCATATAAGTACGACCTTGAAAGATTTATGGTCATCAACTCGGTTTCTTTCGATCACTGTGTAAGTATCGAATAGATTGTGCCTTTTTTTCTTTTTATGATAATCGATACTAAGAGTTCTCGTTTGATTTCTAACTGTCTTATAAAGAAAGTTAGAATTCTCTATGAAATTGCTATGATTAATAAATTTCTCTAGGATCCCTCGATTTTCACCGTACTTACTTGTCCTTCGAATAAACCTGGCACCGCTGCTGCCGACTTTGTCATTTTTCCACCTAGGTGGTCGGTACAGGAACACACCTTTCGACCTCCTTACTATCATCGTAAGTAGAAAGTTTATTCGATCGAATCTACAAATTCATTTTCTCTATTAATACGTTTTATCAATATTATATTAATAAAAAATATATTTGTATAAATGTAAATATACTTTTACATTTGATTAGAATCAAATAGTCAATAATATAACGCGTTAGATTGCATATCCTAATGCTTGGAGAATTTTGTATTCTAAAAAATATCCTTAAAAAATATTTTGTTAATAAAAATATATTTGTATAAATGTAAATATACTTTTACATTTGATTAGAATCAAATAGTCAATAATATAACGCGTTAGATTGTGTATCCTAGTGCCTGGAGGGTTGTGCATTCTAGAAAATAGATATTTATTTTGATTAGGTTAATGATACTATACGAGAAATTTTCTAACTATTATTTTAAAAGAATATAATTATGCATATACATCCATACACACATAGAATGAGAGATACTCGATGCATTTTCTTTTCTCTTTTTTTCTTTCATTTCCTTCGAACGATAATTACGTCCTTTCGGTCGAGTGACGTCGTCCATCGGTATAGTGATGGCAGTGGTGACAGTGGTTCGTATCGTCGTTCTAGAAGAACGCTTACGAAAATTGTATAATCTAGAAACTTATCGAGAGAAAACACTGACTTTTTCTTTGACAACGTTTGAAAATGTCAATCATTTGAACGATTTTCTTTTTTTTTCTATTTTTATAATATTTTATTCATATTTCTAAATATTAGGTCGTCCCAAAAATCACTTCCTTTTTTTGATAATAAGTTAAACAATATTGCATGCGTAATAAACTCTTTTTTTTTTTGTTGTATTTTACATTATTTTCATAAATAATATTAAATCTATTCTATATTTTACCTTTTTCTATACTTTAAATTATTCAATCTACAAAATATTGTGTTCGTAGAATTACTAAAAAAAAAAAAAAGGAAGAAACTTTTGAAACGATTTAATATCGAAGAGGAAGAAACGAAAGCTCGTGAAATTCTTTTTTTTTCTTTATTTTTTTTTCTTATGCAAAATCGAAGATTATTTATATGAAGATAAAAATCGATCGAATCTTTTGTTTAATGTATTCATGTAATTAGAGATGCTTTGGTAACGAAGTATATACGAACAATAATGTGCATTGCATGTGTATGCATACACGTATGTATGTATGAAAATTCGTAAAAGAAGAACTATTCGAAACTTTCTCTAATTTTAACTTTTAACTGATAAAAATCATAGAAAATTTCTCTCTCTCTCTCTAACTAACACAAGATGCGTTTGGCATTAAAATATGAAAACGAATACTTCGAGCAACACACGATAAATGTAAGATTTTTATCGTAGATATCAATCTGTTAGCCATCTGTTATAAAAAGAAATTATTTGTCTATAAAATATACGATCTATAATATTATCGTATAAAAATAAATGAAAAGAGAGAGAGAGAGAGAGAGAGAGAGAGAGAGAGAGAAAGAGAGAGAGAGAGAAAAATAAAAAAAAATGTATATTTAATGTTAACAGGTAATTGCATGGCCGAATTTATGGGACTGATAAAAGGAAGTTACGAGGCAAAAGAGGAAAGTTTTCAAGCTGGTGGTGCGTCCTTGCACTCGATAATGACACCTCATGGTCCTGATACTCGATGCTTCGAAAGTGCTACAAACAGTAAACTTAAACCCGAACGTATTGCCGATGGTACTCAGGCATTTATGTTTGAAACTTCTTATAGTATGACTTGCACGAAATGGTCTGCCAAACTATGTAATAAATTGGATGAAGATTATTATAAGTGTTGGAAAGGATTGAAGAAATATTTTAATTTTAACGATCAATCTTCATCATCTCAGATCTAATCGAAATACTTCTTCTTTCTTTTTTTTTTTTTCATAGTATTATTATTCTCGAAAAAGAATTTTATGGAATTTTAATTACTAATTAAAATGGTCATTATAATATATAATCAATTACTTAGATTCTTTCCTTCTATCGCATGGCGTATAAAAGAATTAGATATAATAAGGAGATTAAACTTCTTTTTTTTTTTCAACATAAAAAGAAATGTTTACACGTTGATTAGATTATTGAAACCAATGACGTTAGATTTGATTTAACTCAACGTTGCATTATCGAACATGTTTGTTTGATTATATTCATGCTTATGATTATAATACTTCGAAGTATACGAATAAGATTTATGTATACACATAAGTATGTACATATTGTAATATTATTGCAAAATATATTTTGTTAAAAAGTTGAAAACTTGGGGAAAAATACTGTAAAGAGATTGACATTAAAAAGATACAATGATTAGAAATTTAATGTTGTGGATAGTTTTTTGTTGTTTTTGTTTTTTAATTAAAATGTTCATTATTATTTACGATAGTATTTTTCAATAAGATTTGAATTTTTCCCGCGTTGGATTAATCAGCGCTCTTGTTTGTTACTCCGACGTCCACCAGAGTGCTCTCCTGTCGGAGAAAAAATGCATCAAGTGCATCGATTGCAGCATAGCAAGTGTTTGTTGGGCGCGTCATTTATTGATCTATTGTTTTGAATTTTAAGATAATGTAAGATAATGTAAGAAAGATCTATAAACTAAATCTATAAGTTAAAGAATTTACAATTTAACTTTTTACAAAGATATATATATTTATAAAATAAATATGTTAGAATTAAAAAGGTTTCTGTTCTTAGAAACTTTTTAGATAAAGAAGAAGAAGAAGAAGTTATTATTGTGCATTGTATTTTAAGTTGAAAATGTACAACAATAAGTTTATATTGTTCATATTTACATTACATTATGTGATACAATATATAAATGCTCAATACTGTTATCCAAATTATTGTGAAAATGAGGTAAATGATTTTTATTATGTTTATTTATCATTAAATTTAAACTTAGTTATATATATATATATATATATATATATATATATATATATATATTTTTTTTTATTTTAATTTTAATTTTATGTAATATATATGTAGATATATATCTAACATATATTTATACACAGTTTACTACGAAGTCAGTGCCTGCTTCTGAATGTCACTTTTTACCATTACCACAGAGTAAGTGTGTGTTGTGAGTTATTTATTAACCAATATATACCATAATCATAATTTAATATGTTAACTATATTTTTGATTGTTTTTTTTTTTTTTTTTTTTTTAGGTTGTTATAAATATTGGTTCGATGGGTTTGATATAGTACCTTCTGGAGAAAATCCAACTCTATTCAAATTGTCTGCAAATGTCTATCGTATGGAAGAATTTCAGAGAAATACAACGACAATTAATTTATTAGTTACCGACATAGATTATCTTAGTAAATATCTATAGAGTAAATTCTTTGTTTGAACATACTTAATTGTATAATACACATATATATATTTGTTTTTAATTCTAGGGTTAACTATACGCTATCAAAGTTTGTTAGATGAAAATAATTATAAGTGTATGCATGTTTCATCTTATGGAAACAAGACTGATTTAGAAAGTAACAACAAATTTTCTTTATCGTGCTCTTTTTTAAGTCAATCTTATGAAGGTAGTCCTTATCGATTGCAGTATTTTGTGGCAAGAGAAACATGGCAGTACAGTAAAAAGCTTGTTTTTATAATACCCCATCATGAGTCTATTGGTAAATAATTAAATGAAATCAAATCAGAATAATTTTGATATACTATGATGACAGTGAGATGAATAAAAAAACAAAGTTTTTATTTTTTGTTATTTTCAGACGAACAATATAATAACGTTACCACATACTTACCATTCATTTACGTAGACGTTACTGATGCATTTTTATTCACGTTATACATACAACCAGTTCCTGCAATATACAACGTAACTGGATATAGAATTTGGTTAATAAATAATGATACTGATATAACAAATGAGATAAATGTTATTCAGTCACAAAATGAAGAATATATAAATTATGATTTTTCCATGTATGATGGAATTTATTATTTCAAAGTTGCTGCCATGCATCCTGATTGCAGTATATATGGATGTGTTAATGCAACCTCACCATTCATAAGTATAAGTACGTAATATTTTCTTCTCTGCTCATATGTTTATTATATCATTAATAATTGTATGATTATCTTTAAATATTATTTTACAGAAGATGCATCGAAACGTTTAATCATTATGATAATTAGCGTAATATGGATACCACCTGCGTTATTATATGCTCTTTGTCACTTATATAAGTTATGTAAAAAAAATGGTAAGATCATGTTTCTTCTTCTTCTTTTTCTTTTTCTTAATATCCTATCAAATTTTATTATTGTCTTTATAATCATTAATTAATTATTTATATCATTATTTCTTCACTCAATTAAAAATCAAATTCTAGCAAAGAAGAGAAGAAGAAAACCAAATTGTTTGATAGTTTATTCGCCAACGCGCGAATCACATGTTACGGTAATGACAGAATTAACTAAATATTTAAGATGCTGCAATATTAATGCTGTGATAGATATGTTAGATATCTCGGAAACCGCATCAAAGGTAAGAAAAAAAAAGAAAACTCAACGTAAAAAATACCACAGCATTACTATTCATGATCATCATCTCTATATCCAAGTATTTTTTTTCTTTTTTTTTCAGGACGTTGAACTTTGGTGTAAAACCGCATTTAATTCTGCTGACATTATTCTATTTGTGACATCACCTCCATTTAATAAACATATATCAATGAAATATGAGAATGTAGGCAGTTATATATTAAAATTGATTAGAGAAAATTTTAGACAAAGAAACAAAAGATATTACATTTTACAATTGCCATATTGTAAGCCAACAGATTTACCTAAAGAGGCGCAATGTTTTCAACATTTTCAACGTTTTCATATGCCCGAAGAATTAGCAAAATTAGTAAAAACGGTTCATCGATATAACTGTGTTACATTTTTTGGTTTATCCAATAAAGATAAACTATTGGAAAGTATAAAATTAGCTCAAATGGAAATGTTAAACGATGGCACTACTACTAACAACGATCACAAAAGTGCTGATGAAACTGGTACGTCTTTCTATTACTATATTTATATAAAATATATCTACAATGTGTATCAATTAATAATAATATGTATTTAACACAAAATATCTATTATCTTAATTATTATATCTTTCAGACGATCTTTTACCATCCGTAGTATCATCAAATAATATTAAAAATGAAGATTTGAATAACGAGGACAACAATTCTACGTCTATGAATGATTTAAAGGATGAACATAATTTGTTGAAACCAAAAATAATCGAAATTGAAGATGAAGTAACTGTTACCGTCCATTTGAATCCAGATGAGAAGTAATAATATAAATGTGCAATTTAGTATTGGAAAAGAAAAAACAAAAGCAAAAAAAAAACAGAAGAAAAAACATATGAAATAAAACAATGAATGTGTTTTGTATCTCGTATTACTCTCAAGACTGTTTTTAACAACGATACACCTTTTTTTAATTTATCACATTTTTGTACTCGGTATTTATAACGACGAACATATTTAATAAATGTTTACGATAATCAGTTTTCTCTCTTTCGAATTTTATTTCAATCTTAATAAACAAATTTCTCTCTCTCTCTCTCTTTATTCATACGTGTTTAATTATAATAATAAAATAATAATAATAATGGCACTCTGCAATTGACATTGCACTTGATAAAACTATCTTTAACAAAAATAAACGTAACAAAATAAAAAAATTAAAAAACGAAAATATAAACGAAGCTTTTTATCATCATCATAACTTACAACGTAACGAGGTAAAGGTGAACTAAACGCTAATGGAATGTTTTATTTTTTTTTTTTTTTTTTTTTTACATAAATACAAAACAAATGACTTTGTGAATAAGGTACGGAAATCCAGTCTTCTTCGTGTATGTTGTTGGTTGTTGGTTGTTGCATCTATCAACGTCTTTTCTTTTTTCTTTTTTCTTTTTTCTTCTATGTGAGCGTTTGTTTCCCCATAAAAAACCTACTTTCCGCAATAAAAACTTTTATATTCGTATACTAAAGTCTCTTTCTCTTAATCATTGCCATTTTATTTTTTTTTTTTTTTCAGTTTTTATCAACACCGTTAAGGAAAAAGCTGTAAAAACGATGAAATCACGTGTGCGTGCATTTGTAAAAAAAAAGAAAAAAAAATATGAAGAAACTTTTCATCTTTCTTACAAATAAGATTTTTGATCATCATTAATGATCCTTAAAATCAGGAAGCCATTTAAATCTGTCAAATGCACTGCTGATAAGCCTCATAGGAGAAATTTACTGTTTTTTTTCTCTCTCTCTCAAATGCGATTAGCAATGTGCACGTGGTGAAACTTTGTACGTTTACCTGTACATACACAATTGTTCATTATATTATGTATATCGTATATACTATATGTGTATATGTAGTAGACATATTTATAGATGTAGATGTATATATATATATGTATATATATATACATATATTATATAAATAAGCTTTATAATCGAGAATCACCGTGTATGTAGTAATAGTAGTAGTAGTAGTAATAGCAATAGTAATAGTTAATCGTAATAATTATAATAATAGTAATAGTAATAGTACGAAAAGAGTTTGACGTCTCGCTTAATTACAAGAAAAAAAGAAAAAAAATACTTTATACACACAAAAATATTGAAATCTAAATCTTCTATTTATCTTTTGGTATAACAATCGTAACTACGATTTACGACTCTCTCTCTCTCTCTCTCTCTTTTCTTGTCTTTATCTTTGTTTTATTTTTTTTTTTAATCATATTTCATCGACCTCTTCATCATTCATCATCGTCGAATATCATTGATCGATCCATTTTGATCGATTGAAAAAAAAAGAACTTTGTCAAAATTCTCTTGACAATTCTCTCGAAGTGTTTATTAAATATCTTCAATTAGTACTATCGTTGTCTTCTTTGCTTTCTAAACTACCAAAGACCAATAAATCTTCAGTTTCTTTTGCTTTCTTTCCTTGCATGTCTATATAAGATTGCGGCCGTTCATTTGTCGGAGTTTTAAGATCATTTTCGCTGTTACTTGTGACACTGGTATTCCTTAATTTAATTGGACTTTCGTAATGATTGATGTTCAAGCTTGGTGGCCGATCATTAACGTAGGGTGATTTAATTGCTTCATTAGTTGGAAAAGAACCTATTGGTTCTTGCCAAAATGCGTGAAGTTTGTTTACTTTGTCGGATTTCGTCACAGGTTCTGAAGATGGTTTGCTGAGATAGTTGACCGTATCTGTCCTTAGAATATTTACTTTAGCTTCTTCTATACCTTGGTCACCAGAACCTAAACATAAAAAAAAAAAAAAAAAATATACAAGTTAAGGTAAAAGTATGAAAACGAATTTGAAAATAAAATGATTCAAACTAACTGGTTGGACTATCTAAAGCATGAAGAGAAGCAAAGTATGATTGATTATGGACGGTTCTTGGATTCAGATCTAAATATTCTACTCCATCCTCTAACATGCGTTCCCAATGACAGGTGAGTTCCTTGAAGGATGGTCTCATACCAGGTTCCTCGTGCCAACAAGAAACCATCAATTTATATCTGCAATCGTAAAATATGAAACTTTGTAACTCTGATAAATTTCTTATTTCGTGGGAGTCAAAGTTTTGAATGAAACCAACTCAAAATGATGAGAAACATTTTTTATTTATCAAACTTTAAGCCATTAATTTTAAAACTTGATTTATTTATCATTCTTGTTTTATATATACGATCAATTTTTTTTTCTTTTTTGATAAAAATATAAAATTATATCTTTAAACGAATATAAATGTGGAATTAGAATCAATTTACTTACAATTGTTGAGAACAATTAGCTGGTTTTTCCATACGATAACCAGCCTTCAATAGATTGTACAGATTATGAACGTCTACACCTGGATAAGGTGATGCACCTAAGGTTACCAATTCCCATAGAAGTACGCCAAAACTCCAAACGTCGGATTTACTGGTGTAAACGTGATCCGCCAAGGATTCTGGTGCCATCCATTTAACGGGTACTATTATAACGTGAAAGACCATTCGTTGAGTACCACGAATTAATTGAGTAGAAAATGAACTTAATTGAGATAGGAAATCTATCTTAATTAAATAGAGAGAAATGCTTTTAATATATTTTTTTTTTTTAATCCCAAGAAAATATATCAATGAAAGGAAATGAAAAAAATAAAAATGAAAATGCATACCTCGACCTTTGCTTCTTTTCAAATAAGCATCGTCCTCGTAAACGTCACGTGTTAAACCAAAATCCGAAATTTTACAAACTTTTCCTGTTGCCAATAGAACGTTTCTAGCAGCCAAATCTCTGTGTACCAACTGAATAAAAACAGATGGAACAAATAAATGATTTCATTTAATTTTTCCTACCATTTGTCTTATTTTTCATTTTTCTCACACATGGTCATCATAGCGATATTATTTATGTGTTTTGTTTATAAATGCTACAGATCTTCGTTTGTATCTCGTGAATAACGGGATTTTTATCTCTCTTGAATTAAAGAAGAAAAAAAAAAAAAAAGAAAATGTCGGCAATAAATCATTCTCGCGAAAGATACGTGTTGTTTTGTGTTTTGTGACCACCTTGTGAGAAACAATTTAATAGAAAATGATTACCAAAAAAAAAAAAAAAAAAAAAAAAACACAAAGTTACCTTAATATCTGCCAGATATGCCATTCCTTTACTTATTTGCCATGCGAATGAAAGAATGTCACGAGGTGTTATTGTATAATTCGACAATGTATCAACCGATTGCAATTCTTCTCTGATATTATTATTCGGCGATGTTGAAAGAATCGACGTCAAGCAAAGAACTCTTCCTTCGGATTCCAAATGTCGACTGCGTCTTAAATAATTTCTATTTCATTTGAAACAAAAAACACAAAAAATGAAAATGATTAAAAAAATTTTAATTAAAAATAATTATTTCACGTGAATTACATTGAAAGAAAAGGTTTATATATATATGTATATGAAAGGGATTCATTTAAGAAGGATTTATTTTTCATTATTTCCTAGAAAAATATATAGCATGGTAGGTATTAAGCATATTCTGCAACTCGACACAAATTTTTCTAGAAAATAATTAAAAATAAATCTTCTTAGAGTTAATCCCTTTATATATATATATATATATAATTTATAATAATATAATATAAAATACTTAATAATAATAATAGTAATATTTATATATTATATATCTTATATTATATTATTATATATATTTCATAAATATTATTATAATTTATAATTTATATTTTTATATATTATAATTAAATTATTATATTTAATATATATATATACTATACTTTACTATATATAATAGTATTATATAGAACTAGAAAAATTTATTAATATATAATATTAATATATATATATTATTACAATATTATATTATATTTATATTATTATGTGTATTTTATATATTATTATATTATATTATTATATATTATATATATGAAGGTATTAACTTAAGGAAGATTTATTTTAAATTATCTCCTAGAAAAAATGTTTATCAAATTGCAGAATGTGCCTATCTACCTACTATGCTATTCTATGTCGGAGAAAGAATAAATATAGAGAAAACTAAATGAAAAATTTAATTATCAAGGATGGACACTCTCTTCTCATGGATGTGTATTGTATGTAACGTCGGCTCTTATTTTCAAGAATGGAATTTCATGAAGGAGAAACGGGTAGTACAATTTATGGAATTTCCTGCGTTATTTCCGCATATAGTTGAATATACATACATACATACATACATACATATACATATATACATACGTAGGGGTATAATTCGAGAAGAAATAAGAGAGAGATAGAGAAAGACTTATTTTACGCGTTCTTTCTCACGACTCATTCACATTTCGAGAGTTTAGATAGAAAATACCTATGATAGTTGAAAGAGAGAAGGAATTTTCTTTATATCTTTACACTTCGAGACTCTATGTTATTATCAGACAATTTACATGTATATTGTACACTAGGGGGATTTAAAACAAATTCACGTATTTCAAATAAACGGAATAATTTCTCAATGGTAGATGGTAATATTATTCGTTTTAAAATTGACCAAACAATTCTATTGGACAAATACTTGAATATAATATTGGTTGGTGCATATGAAATAAAAGATTTTTCTCAAATATGTTTAATTTGCAAATATAATCATTTGTAAATAAATTTAATATATTTAAATACGTATTTAATATATTTTGTATGTTTAAATAATATAAATATAATATGAATAATATAAATAACATCAAAATAATATAAATATAAAATATAATATAAAAATAATATAAATAATAATTTATATTTAAATATATATTTAAATATGTATTATATTATACTATATATATATTTAATATATTTAAATATAATATATTAATATATAAATTAAAATAAATAAAATATGTAGTTTTATAGATTCATTTAAAAATCCAACATTTTATATGCACCAACATCTAATATATTTAATATATAAAAAATATGAAATGTATAAAATGAATGACTTTAGATTGACTAACCTTAATGAACCAAATTCAGCAAATTCAATGATGAGATAAACTGGACCACCTGGTGAAGTGCAAGCTCCAAGCAATCGAATAACGTTAGGATGTTGAGCTTCCTTTAAAAGTTGATACTCCGATAGAAGATCCGCAAGTTCGGAAGCACAGGCATCTTCTTTTAGTGTTTTTACAGCTACGGTGGTTGGTCCAGGCCAGCCACCAATATCAATAGCCTTGGCTCGTAAAACTCGTCCAAATTCGCCCTCTCCTAGGACTTGCTCGATCGTTAATCGAGTACGTGGAAATTCCCATTTTGGATCCGGCTGAACAAGCAAAATTACTTAAAAAATTAATTAAATTAGAAATTTCTTTGATAATTTTTAATTAAACAATCGACAGATAAATGAACGCTTTGTTTTTTTATTTTCTTTTTAATTATAAAAATCCCTTTTTTCATCGTAACATCATTACTATGATGTAAATGATCATTCATATTATTAAAAATTAATTCACGCGTGTCTGATATTCTGATATTGATTAAATACTAACTCGTTATTTACTAATTAACAACTATCTGTTAATTGCAAATATAAATTATGGTAGAACAAAAAAATACTGATAATGATAAAAATTTAAGTAAAAGAATTGCATAATAAAAATAAGATTACAGTAGAGATTTAATTCGATATGCTTGAATGGTTAACACTAACCAACCAACCAACCAACCAACCAACCAACCACAACCACCACCCGTTGACGTAAATCGCCCACGCGAATCGCTTTCTTGCGATATGGTATTCGAACACGTGATCTTTTTATCAAGTAATAAATATATAGCCTGAATCGATTATTATTAAATATCGTTTTAATCTAAGCACATTGTTATAAGTTACAATAGAATCTATGTTAATGTATTTTTGTTATGTATTATTTTATGTATTTTTGTTGTTGTGTGTGTATGTATTTATTATATGACGATAACAAATTTTTGTATTCGACAACGAATTTAATTCCTTTATCAATTTTTTTTATTAAATATCGTCTTAATCCAAACACATTGTTATAAGTTACAGTAGAATCTATGTTAATGTATTTTTGTTATGTATTATTTTATGTATTTTTGTAATGTATTTTTGTTGTTGTGTGTGTATTTATTTATTTATTTATTTTTTTTTATTTAGAATAATGATTCCCTTTAGGGATACATGAGGTGCGTCGACCTGTTTTAATACAATACATCTTTACCAATATACATTTTTACAGATACACCTATACACAAGTACACCTTTATTAACTTCTTCTTACTACCACATCCTCTGTGTGTGTATTTATTTATTGTATGACGATAACAAATTTTTGTATTCGACAACGAATTTAATTCCTTTATCAATTTTTTTCTTTCTTTTTTCTTCTTACGTTTGATATTCGTTACGATTGTTACGAAATGATTAAAAATGCGATTAAAACGAATATCTTGTTAGTACGATGATTTATGAAATAATAAAAAAAAACAAACAAACAAAAAGGAAAACAAGAGTTTCAATGTTTTTTTTTTCTGACAATAATCGGGACAAATAGGGGGAAAAAAAGGTTGAAATCGATGATTCATGAATTGCAAATAACATTTTTACGTATGTATTACACATTTCTAAACGATGTAAATCTCGATTTACGTCCACTTTGCGATTGAACTTAGGATAATTAATGTTATTCTAATGTTTAAATAATAATAATAAAAAATTTGGTGCAAACCAAAATGACCTTCTTGCCAACCCAATCAATAGTTTGTTTATATTAGATATATCGATTATTTTACATTAATTATATCATATCTGTATTTCGACAATTCCCTATCACGTATAAGAGTGCAAATAATAGAACTAATTACAACTTAGTTAATTGCATGTAGCTGACGTTAATTTGCCGTAACACTTAATCCATGTCACGTGGTATTTAGAGCGTAAGTTACAGTGCTACAATAATTTAAAGTCCTATTTTAATTTCTTATCGAAAGTCTAAGGAAGAAACTATTATAATTATTATTATCATTATTATTATTTCTATTTCTAAGCACGTTTAAGAAATGTCTTATCAACTTTAATCCAATAGCGTGAAGCGAGACCAACCAACGAGATTTTTATCTTTTTAACGGAACTAATTTATTCGAATTAAATCAAATAAATGATATCGAAATGAAATGAAATTATTTGTAAATTCAATTGGATTATATATATATATATATAAAATATAAAATATATAAATAATAAATATAAAATAATAAAATAAATAAATAATATAAATAAAATATAGAATAATATAAATATAAATATAAAATACATAATAATATAAATATAAAATATATAATAATACAAATATAAAATATAAAATATATAAATAATAAATATAAATTAATAAAATAAATAAATAATATAAATAAAATATAGAATAATATAAATATAAATATAAAATATATATTATATAATAATACAAATATAAAATATAGAAATAATAAAAATATATATAATAATAAAATAAATAAATAATATAAATATATAATAGTATATTATATAATATTTTTAATATTATATTATATATATATATATATATATATATATATATATATATATATATATATATATATATATATAATATATATAAATATATATATATTATTTACAATATTATATATAATATATAAAATTATAAAAATACATAAGTTGTCGAATAAAAAAATTTGTGTGTGTGCCGTTGTCATATAATATTACATACATAAGACGATATTTGATAAACGATGCACGCTATATATTAAATATACATATAATCCAAACATATATATGTATAATACTATATAATAGTTGTTAAAACGTAGACAATTATCGGTGAAGAGATTTGTTCTTTATTTTTCCCTTCGTATACAGTAAATTACACGTGGAATCATCGTAGAATTTCAATTGGAGAAGCTAATCGTTAGAAAATTAAGGGTCTCGTAGTAAATTCGATCGATTTAACTCGTGGTCGGAGGTACCAAGTAACTCCAGGTAAAGATCTCTATTTTCCATACACACGCCCACTCATGAACTTTACATAGGGAGAGAGAATGAGAGAGAAAGGTAGATAAGAAGACCAAGAACAATTTCCGGAAACTTCTACACGTTACTTGAATTATTCCTTAGGTCGTGTCATAGCAATTGCCAAGCTTAGCAAAATAAATGAAAACTTTTTTACCGTTAAAAGTTTTCGTCCAATGAAATTGCACCAGGAAAATTGAAATATTTTTTTCTTTTTTTTTTTTTTTTCAAAGGAAAACCAAGAAGAAGAGGATTGCAAAAAAAGAAAAAGATAAAAGTTCTAATCAAATTTGCCATTATATATCTTGCAAATTTTGACGAATCAGCAGTTAAACGGAATGGTGGATGGATAAAAATCTCGTATATTTGAAAAGAATCTTAAAAGAAATGAGATCTGTAACTGACTATGCAATTTGTATGATTCGATAGGAAAACGCGTAACTAAGCGACCAACGATAAAATTCAGAAGTTAAGGGTGAGAGAGACGAAGTTTCCCACCCCCTTTTTTTTTTTTTACGTAATGCCCTCGACAGTTAGTTCTCCTCGTCGTATTCGTAGTCGTCGTCGTCGTCGCCGTCTTTGCCGCACGTGGCCCTTTTTTTTAAGAATGCGGTTTTATACCTGGCTTTGAAATATTGAAGGGTAAAAGAAAAAAAGTACTCGAGATTCTATTGTAAATCACCCCCTAAAAATTTCATTTTCTTTCTCATTTTGTTCTAATTTTTATCCATGAAAAACACACACATATACACACATACACAACATCAATTGCTAACTCGTTTTATATTAAAAATTGTTTCTTATTCAGAATGTTACGATCAATCATCTTTCCTCAAATAATTTTGTATTAAATTTATGATGCAATTATTCGTTGAAGTATTTTCAATTTTCAATTTTCTTTTCAATTTTTTTTTTTAATTTTATTTTATCGATGATTCCAATTAATCACTTTGAGTGATGTTTTATGATTTAATTGTAGTGTTTTGTAAGAACGGAATAGTTTAAATTAATTGTAAAACAAGCTGTGGAATCTACTTGTCAGTAAACTGGTTGAAAAAAAAAAAAATAAAATAAAAATAATAGTAAAAAAAGAATTGAAGTTCCTTTGTTGAAAGCCCTCTTGAGCTAGGCGTGCGAAAATTTCCAATTAGGAATAACATTACGCCTTGAAAACATCCATCTTTGCTTTGACCAATACTCTCCAGCCTAATTCTCGAGACAAATCAGCCGAAGCTTCCCCTTTGAAATCGAGAAAGATGGCGGAGGCTAATAACAATCAAGCTACGACACTTTCTGCCTGAGGTCCAGGGACTTTCCTCAGAGAAAAACTGAGTTACTAAAAGAACCCTGTAAGTATCTCCGAAGTTTCACACAGAGGAACTTCAACAACTGTATTTTGGAAGTTGTATATATTGCAACCGAACATAAATGACCACTTGCGAGAAAACTATTAGTTTCTTATTTGTCCGTAGATGTCATTCAAGTCGGAAACTTTTTAAACGTAAGGTTGGACGAGAGGTGCCTTTTGAGTTTCAAATTTAATTCATTTCAAATTTGTTGGCTACATATATACAGAACTTAAATATTATTTTTTAAAAATATATGTTAGTTTTTTGTTATGTAATGAAATTTATTTAAATATTAATTCCTAGCTTCTACCCACTTGTTCATTCAAATAATGTTTGTAAATTGTTAAAAATTAGTGAAATAAATATTTGTAAATTTAGTGTTAAAGTTTTTTTTTTCTATATTAATGGAATTTATAATATTAAATTATTAATTTATAATTTATAACATTTATAATTTATAATATTATAATTTATAATTTATAATATTAAAAAAAATTAATTATAATTTATAATTTATAGTATTGAAATAATTATAATTTATAATATTAATTTATAATTTATAATATTGAAATAATTATAATTTATAATATTAATTTATAATTTATAATATTAAAATAATTATAATTTATAATATTAAATTATTTTATATGTTGACAAATACGTATATGGCAATTTTTATTAAACGCATATATGCGCCCAAACCAGTTAAAAGATTAATAATAATAAATAATAATATAAATACCATTTAAAATATGGAATACAATTGAAAATATATAATATTATAACTTACCGGACAGGTTTTAGGAAGTAGATGACGATTGACAGTTGCAAAAGTGTCAAGACTGATAGGAAGACTATCACCACCACGATCGATGTAATCGGATGGTAAAATTCCCATACCGTTTGATCTATCAGTAACTCTACGTTTGCATTCTCGTCGAGTACCCTTCTTTGTATTTCTGTAAAATATTCAACGTAATTTATAATCGTGTGTTTAATAATAACGCAATAATACAAACAAAAAAGAAGAAAAAAGAACGAGAAAAAAATACAAAAGAAAATTCCGAACAAAAAAAATATCACAAATCTCTCTTTTCAAAAGTTTTAACTGAAGAAAAACTTTTGCAATTTCGACTTACCCCCCACCCTCTACCCTTCTGCCCAGGAAACATTCATTTGCACGAGCATATCTTTAAGTAATTGTACTTTTTATGATCTCGGAATCACAGTTATGCAGACATAAAAGGAGAAAAGATGAGGAGGGGTAGGGTGGTGGGGTGGGGGGTTGGGGTGAGAAAGGGTTAAAGGTCCTCCAAACTTTTCTCTCTTCTATTTCATTTTGGTCTTTATTCGCGGAACAAGATAGTAGGTATTTCATAAAAGTATGAAATAAGAAAAAAAAAAAAAAAAAAAATGAAATTCTGGTGAACACCTTTCTTTTTTTTTTTTTTTTTTGGTAACTTTCTTTTTTTCCATTCGTTTTGTTCTTTATTATCTCGTCTCTTCTTTTGTCGTAAAAGTTGAAAGGGATGAGGGTGATGATAGTGAAAGAAAGAGAAGAAAAATTAAAAAAAAGAGAGAGGGGGAGAGAGAGAGACGGATAGAGAGAAAAATGAAGAAAAATGTTAGAAATGTCCGGTTGGATAAAACACGGTTGACATATTTTTTTGTTTTGTTTTTTTTTTTCATTTATATCCCTAAAGTAAATTTCAAAAAGATGAGAAGTATAAAGATAACAAGATAAAAAAAAGAGAAGAACAAGAAGAGGTGTTTTGTAATGGCTAATAAAAATTAAAAAGAAATAAAAGAAAGGGTTGGGTAAGCATAGAAAATGAGAAAAGGTAAAAATTAATGTTCGTTTTAACATGCTTGATAACACATTGTGCATAAAGAGATAATAGAACTGTAAAAAAAAAAATCATTTGTAAAAGACGAAATAAATATATATTTTATATTAATATATATAATTATAAAATATATATGTTATAATATATATAATTTAATATATATATATATTATATTAATTATTAATATATTAAATATATTAAATATTATAATATAATTATAATATAATATTTAATATATTATAATTAATATTATATTATATTATATATTTTAAAATATATATTTTATATTAAAATATATTTCATTTATTATTATTATTATTAATTAGCATTAAAAATTCAAAATTTCATTAACGCAAATACCAAATTCCACAACTCTTCTCGTCCCTAAGCACAACCCCTCCCTTCATGATATTACATTCATAAATAAATAAAATTTAAAGAATCGCGTCATGAAATAATCATGAAATAGAATAGAGGTTTGGGGTTGGGGTATTAGGATATAAAAATCAATAATATTCTTTTTTTTGGGGGGGGGAAATTTTTTAAAACTAATCTTTTGTTGTCATGTACGATAGGAATTAGTTAAAACTAAAAAAATGAGACGATTATATTAATCCTATTCACATAATAATATAACGTGGATTGTAACTTATCTTTCGTTTAGCACTTAAAGTATCCATATGTCAGAGCATACACACATTCCACTTGACTCGTGCAAATGTTTCCTAATATATGACACCAACTATCAGCTCACTCTCTCACTCACTCACTCACTCACTCACTCTCTTTCTATTATACCCGATTTACCTATCCAATCGATATTCTCTCCAAGTGCACTTTTTTACTTTATGCATTTTCAATACTTTTTCCAGAAAACTTTCTTTACATTGGATATACAGAAACGAAAATATAAAATGGAAATCATTGAAAAGTTATTAAAAAAAAAAAAAAGAAGCATTCGTTCAAGTTTTTTTCCAATAAAATCTTTTCTTAAATATTAACATTGTTTGAAGTTTTAACTTTTTAACTGCCATTTTTTATTAAAAGATTTGAAATATTTTTTTCTTTTTTATATTCCATTTAGACACGAGAGAGAGAGAGAGAGAGAATAATTTGTTCGAAAACTCGTCAAAGTTCGATACTTCTAGTTAAAGAAAATAAGTTTTACCTGTATTTCAATGTTACAAAGAAACCAAAGATGACAAGTATAACGAATGTGGCAGCTCCAAATACACTTATTATACAAATTGGTCCGCAAGATTCAGTTGAAGCTGTAAAAATAAAGCAAATCTATTTTTCACAAAAAAAAAGATCGAGTTATTTACCTTTTAATAATTACATTTTTACATGATCTTCTCATTCTGAAGTAATTAATTATTAATTAAATTGAAAATCATGAAGATTTTATAAAACAAAACTTTGTTGATTAATCAACTAATGAAAAAGTTTATTATGAAAGTAACGTTACTCCAATAATAGCCATTAAACAAATTTTATTTTATATTTCTTAAATAATATTAATTATGGTAATTGAGATAATAAATTTGACACCTTTAGACACCCCCCCCCCAAACATTATTTTATTACGTCATTAATTATCAATATTTTTAAATTTAATCCAACATCAAATTCTTCAATATTTGAATTCTAACATAAAAGTGATTTAACCATAAGTCATTTTGTTTCATAAAAATTAAGTTAATTATCTTAATAGTTACATTTTTACATGATCTTCTCATTTTAAAGTAATTAATTATTAATTAAATTGAAAATCATGAAGATTTTATAAAACAAAACTTTGTTAATTAATCAAGTAATGAAAAAGTTTATTATGAAAGTAACGTTACTCCAATAATAGCCATTAAACAAATTTTATTTTATATTTCTTAAATAATATTAATTATGGTAATTGAGATGATAAATTTGACAGCTTTAGAAACCCCCCCCCCAAAAAAAACATTATTGTATTAAGTCATTAATTATCAATATTTTTAAATTTAAATCAACGACAATTCCTTCAATATTTTCAACCATAAATTGACTTACAATAAACAATTTTCAAAATAAATAATTTCTATATTGTTTAAAAGATACGAAACCTTTTCTAGCACCGGGTATAGGTTCCTCATTTTTATCACGATCCCTTCGTAATTTTCCGTTTGTTTCGTTTTTGCCAACCTTGGTTTTTGTAAATTGGCTACCTCCACCACCACCACCAGTATTATCCTTTCGAAAGGATTCGGGACCACAAGTACACTGTACCATATCATTGCAGGAACATATTCCTAAACCACTTTTTATTCCACGACCACCCTTATTCATTTCAGCGAAGTGGACTTCGGCTGAAAAAATATAAAATCAAAATGAGGGTGCACCCTCCTTACCTACCCCGTCAAAAGAGATCTCATGTTTTTCATCGTCAATGTAACTTTCCTCTTTTTAGTTTTTTTACCTCAACATGCAATTTATTATATTTTACGAAAATTGGATTAAAGAAATTAGAATGAATCAAAAAAATTCGTGTATATTTTAAATTAATATATATAATTTCACTTGAATATAAAGTAATTTTATTCATTTGAAAAAATTGTAATATTTGAAACAACTCGATAAATGTACGAACTTTTGATTTATTCTAATAAAAATGTCTATGATATCGTAACAAATATATAAATTTTAACGTTATTAATTATTTACAAAAACAATATTATAATAATTAAATAATAATTAAAATAATTTAATATTATTTATCGATGCCATTAATTATTGTACAATTATTGGAATAAAAATTGAACAAATGTTGGATAAACATTAAAATATTGAATAAAAAATAAAATGTTGGATATAAATTAAAATATTGGATAAAATTGGAAAAATAATGAACTACTCTATTTCTATAAATCTCTAAATTTTGTTGTGTTATTTTTTGTTTTGTTAAAATAAAAGTATTTTAATAATGTAATAAATAATAAGGATTACACTTACATTCTATAGTACAATCCTGTGGACAAATACGAGGATCAAGTCGTTCCAATTCGTCACAAGTATAATCAGGACAAAAGTTTAAATTCGGCGAACATGTTGCATAACGTTCCGACATTTGATTTGGCAAAATATTGCTATTGTTCAAACGCCATATGCAATGTCCCATATACGTGTCGTTGCTAAATAAAACATGACTTAATCAATTTTAAGATATGGGATATATCATTTATTATACATGGTGTTGTATCGCGTAAAATGAGACAGACACAGGATTTTCTTTTCCAACATAGAGGTGTGTCACATTTCGTTCGATAACTCGTTGAGAAAAATATCATCTTTCTTATTTTACTTTTTATTTAACATTTATCAGAAAATCGAGGATATAGGTTGAAAGGTCATAACGTGGATATAGAAAAGAAGAAAACAAATATGACACACGTACTTGAGAATACCACCGCCAACGCCACAGTTTAATTCACAATCTTGTCGAGATTCAGCATTAGCACAGGAATGAACGATTCCTTCGATTTCATTGCAAATCTCCATCTTCGTAGGTTGCACGTCAATCAAATTAACCTTTATCGTTATGGATGATTTCATTTGATCACCTACTCGCAATTCTAATTTCAAACTAAATAGAACAAACAAACAAACAAACAAACAAACAGATGACAAATTTAATACTTATCGATGCATTTGATATTTTTGGTTTTTTATCGTTGAGTTGATAAAAATGTTTTATAATGCACAGTTTATGTTATAGAAGAGAATATATAATAAATTTGCAACAATATCAAACTAAACATAAAAAATATGATTAAATAGACGAATATTCTAATAACATGGATACATTTAATTTTTGTTTTGTTCTTTTTTTTTTTTTTTTTATCGTTGAGTTAATAAAAATGTTTAAAGTATAGTTTATAATATGAAAGAGAATATATATTTTTATTTATATCTGCAGTAATTTCAAACTAAACTCAACAAACGAGCAATTGAATAACATCGATGCAAAATTTATTGTTTAAAATATGAAAGAGATTATTATTTATATCTGTAATGATTTTGAACTAAATTCAACGAACGAATAAATAAAAAATGTAATTAACACCTATGCATTTAATTTTCTTTAATTGATACATACACTTTATAATATCTTTACAAGAATATATTATATATCATCGTTAAATTTTCATATAATAAATATTTGTATATTTATTATAACTCTCTTTTTAATATTTCAAATATTTTAAATTATAACAAAGCTGTCTCTCTACCGAAACGTAATATAAAATTCATTTGGCTTTAAACTTTGGACAGCATAGTATTTTATCTCATTAAACGTGCAAATGGGTAAAGCTACTTATCTCTTTCAGAAATAAAAAACACACACACACATATAGTAGAGGAAAGTTTTAAATACACACATATATATATACAATAGTTGTTAATAAGAAAGAAAAAATTTGGATATGAAACTTACGGTATAAGGGATGGTGCAGTTTTAAGTAGATTCGTGTCGATCACGTGCACAATACCACCTTTTTCGGTAACATTGAAAGCTTCCGAACCATGGATACTGAAAGATATTCTTGGATTGACTTGACTTGTCGGTTGTGCAACACGATAATATCTAGGCGAGACACGAGCAATTCTGACATTTTCGGGATAATTGATCGGATGTTTCAGAGAAATCGATGCTGCTGTCGGAGTAATTTTTCGATGTTCTGGACCGTAAAATGATATCGTAACATTTATCTGAAAAAAAAAACAAATTGTTTTTTTTACAAAATTTTTGTATATAAAATTAAAATTTTTCATCAAACAAATGTATCCAATTTTTTCTTAAACAAATTTAATAAAATTTTGGATAAAATAAATTTGCAGAACTTTTCTAAAACAAATTTAGAAAATTTGTACAAAATTTTGTATAAAACAAATTTGTAGAGTTTGTATAAAACAAATTTAGAAAATTTGTACAAAATTTTGTATAAAACAAATTTGCAGAACTTTTATAAAACAAATTTAGAAAATTTGTACAAAATTTTGTATAAAACAAATTTAGAAAATTTGTACAAAATTTTGTATAAAACAAATTTGCAGAATTTCTCTAAAACAAATAAAATACTTTGTTGCATTAATTATCATCCTCCTGTTTAATTTTTTTGCTCCTTTAATTCCCCTCTTTAACTAATGTTTTTTATGTGGAATACATTAAGCCATTTTATTTAGAATACATTTATGCGCTTCATGTAGAATACCATTAAGACATTTTACGTAGAATACATTAATACATTTTACGTATACTTTTCTACAGAATTCCTATTACACAAAAATACCTATTAATTATTTTAATAAATAGAAAGATTAATACTACTAATATTAATATATGTATGTGTTATTATAATTTGTAGGATTATTTGTACAAATTTTTCTAACGATACTTCTTTATTGCTCAATTTGTGAAAATTACTTTGGAAGGAGAAGGACGGAAGGATGGTAGAAAAAAAAAGTAATCAAATAAAATGAATGAAACAAATTTGCAAATTATCGGAATGACATAAATTTGTGAGATACTGTCCTTTCTTTCCTTCTCTTTTTCTTTTTCATGGAAACTGGACAGTAACTATGAAAACGAAAAGGGAGAAAAAGCTAGAATGAACAAGAATAAAAAAAAGAAAAAAAAAAGAAAGAGAGAGAGAAAGAGAGAGAGAGAGAGAGAGAGAGAGAGATAAAAAGAGGAGAAATGTGATTGCAACGAGCTGATTTCTATCGTAAAAGATTTATTTTCTCGTTCGAATTCAATTTTACCATTTTGACTATATATATATACAGAAATTAATTAAAAAAAAGAAATAAATTCGGATAAATAAATGCGCATATATATATATTAACGACAAGTAAAAATAAATAAAATAATTAAATCTTACAAAAAGGTTTTCAAGAAACGTATCATCTCAAATGATTTTCAAAATTATCTACAAAATAATTTTCATTTGTAATATTGATTAATGAAAATAAAATTCATTTAATTTTGTATTACATCGTGGAAATGCATTAAAACGGAGAATCTAATCGTGCTATCAATAGTAATAATGGCAAGATAAAGGGAATTGATCGATATAGTAAACACATAAATTTATTATCGATAAGCTTGCTAGGTGTTTCTGAAATATTGCTGTATGTGTAGCTAATAAAATAGGGTTGATTGGTGGATGGTCGTCTTTGTATATTGTGATTTGTTATTATCGATTTTTTTTTTTAATTTTTTTTTATGTATTATTACTGTGCATTCACACCTGTATTATATATATAAAACATTTTCAAATATAATTATAATATAATGTGGTTTTATTATTATTTAAAAATATTGATTGTATATCAATTAACGTATTGATTATTAATAAATGATACATATATATAATAGCCATATAATAGCCTAATCAATTTATTACGCGAATGTTCTTCTTCTATGTATATATATGTATATACTGTATATATATTCATTTGATTTACTATCGTCGTGGTATTAATATTAATCGTTATGTCTGCCTCTGCCTGTTCCTCTTCATGAGTTTCAAGGAACTAATTATTTCTATCCTACGTGTTTCAACATAATATATGTATTATCCCTGCTATAGCAATGATTAATAATACTAAAATCAGGCTACATGATAATGTTGAATATGAATCGAAATAACATTGACATAATTAATATTGACATAATTTTTTGTAAATTGTTAAAAAAACATCGTATTTCTGTGATTATATATATATATATATAATAAATTGTAATATTTAATATTAATTTGAAACTAAATTCTAAAATGAAATTATGATTGGAACATAAGCTAAATATGTAAAAATCATTATTCATTTTGATTCTATCATTATTTAATTTACAATTTTACAATCTTGTGTTTATTAGTACAATTAAACAAGAGAAAATTATATTACATATATATATATATATATATATATATATTTATTTGTATATATATATATATATTATAGAATTTTAATTAAAAATGAAAATCAATAGTAAATAACGTGTGCATGAAAATGCAAATTAAATGATATCGAACTAAACAAATATTTTCCTTTTTAATATATTATATATATGTATGTAGGTTGATGAAATTAAAAAAAGAAAACAAAAAAAGGAAGAAATACGATAGAATATTAAAATGATTTTAAGGATTATTAAAAACGATTTTTAAAAAAAGGGGAGAAAAAAGTTTTGGCGCCGATTGAAACGAAAAATCACGCTTAATGTCTTTAGGAAACCGCGTATTCCCAGACACCGATCCGAGTGGAGGGGTGGGGCGCGTTTTGCTATTAATTTGCGATTAGACGAAGTCTGTGAAAAATCAATGCCGCACCCTGAACGAATATATGTATATATACATCGGCTGTAGTTTTGCTGGCCCGATCGTTTAATGAGTCCCGATTATATCGCGATTATATCGCAAATTTACGGCCACTTCGTACGATACACAAATTGTCACTAATTGCATCCACTTTATCGTTTAAAATGATTCTTTCTTTCCGGTTACTCTTATTATTATTATTATTTGTCGTTGATTGGACAACGCAAACGAAAACTTCGATATATATATATATATATAAATAAACATACAATTGTAATTTACATTAATCTATATGTGTACGTAGAATAATATAAAGTATAATTATATATGTACATTTTTAAAAAGGAATTTTTAATTAGTTTTGTTTTGATTTATTTACATATTGATTCACCCCCACCCACCACCCACGTGTTTATAAATATCTCGATATAATTACTTTCATTTTTAATTTCAAATAGATACAAATTTTAATTACAACTTGGAATCAATAGTATTTAATTGTAATATATATATAAATATAAATGGATGCTCATAATAATTATACCGTAACATTAAATTTTTAATAAATTACCGAGTTCTTATAGACAAAAAAATATTTCTAATAAAAATGACAAATAAAATTGCTGACGATGTTTACAAAGAAAACGTCGAAATTTAAAACCAACGAAATAAAAAGAAAGAAATAAATATATTTATAGTAAAAGTGTCAAAATTATAAAAGCGGAATATTTATCGAGAATTAATAATCTAAAAATTGAAAGAGAGAAACGATTAATTATCTAGAAAAAAAGAAAAAAGGAAAAGAAATCAAGTCCTTTAAACGAGAGATGTTACACAAACGAACGCAATTTGAAAAGGGTATTTTTTTCCCTTTGGAGTTAGGACTCGCAGTCAGTAATTGGCTGTGACGATAGGATTACACCCCCTTTTATCCAGTAATTGGGAATCGGGTATACCAAACGACATTCTTCTTTGTGCATTCTATTGAACGTCTTCTTCTTTTTCTTGTCCGATGCACCCCACTATCCTCCATCCTCCACCCTCCATCCAACCCAACCCAACCCAACCCACGTGGAGGAGAGATATCGTTCAATGTCGTTTTTGCTTGAACGAGTATCGAAATTTCAACCACCGTCTCGTCTCATCTCATCCCAACTAACCAACAAACCAACCAACCAACCAAACAACCCTACCAACTCAAGCAATCCCTTCTTCTTTCACCCTCTTTCCTTATAAAGCAAGCTTTGTCACGATGAAGTAAACACAACTTACCTCATTTTCTCCGTATTCTGGCAAAAGAGATTCGTCCTTAACTCGAAGAATAACTGTATAAGGTGACTTTGGTAGAAGAGTAGTTTTCGCGTGGAATCCTTGACAACAGAAGAAAAAGAAAAATTAAATTAAATAAAAAAAAAACAAGAAGTAATCAAATGTTTACCTTTTACAAATATTAAGGATGAACCAACAAAGTTTGTTTTTTGTGCGCTTTTAAATTAATATTTTTAAAGTAAATATTACACAAAAAAATGTACGAAAAACTTTTGATTTATCCTAATACTTAAAAATATTTTATTATAATTATTAATATGGAAAGATTAATAAGATTTATTAATTATTATATATATATATATATAATAATTAATAAATAATAATTATATGTATAGTATACATATAATACAATAATAATAATTAATTATTACAATAATTAAATTTTATTTATTGTAAAATAAAAATATTTTATATATATATATAATAATTAATAAATAATAATTATTTATTAATTTATAAATTATTATAACTCTAAAGATAAATATATGTATTGTATTATAATACATTTAAACAATTATATAAAACTAAGGAACTTAAAACTTGTTGATAGTTTTAATATGAAGGATTACTACTCACTGGTGTATATAAAAGTATATACAGGATGTTCCGGATGTGACGGATGATCGATGGGCACTATGGTATACGTGAAGTTTAGAGCATTATGAACATCTTCCAGAATAGTAAGAGTAAATTGATTACTGTCTATCTCGTCGGAATCCCTGATAAGTACATTATTTTCATCCAATCTATCGCCCTGTTGAATATACAAAAAGATTAAGAAATCATTTCTTTCTTTCTTTCTTTCTTTATTTTCTCTCTCTCTCTCTCTCTCTCTCTCTCTCTCTCTCTCTCTACTTTTTCTTTTCTTTTTAGTTTTGTGTAAAGTACTAAAAAAGACAAGTTAAAAAAAAGAAAAAAAGGGAATGTACTATTTTTTTTTTTTTTTTATTCTTTGTATTCAAACTGTATGACACGTTTTTTTTATTTCTTTTTTTTTTTTGGATGGATGTTCTTCTTGCCTTGAAAACGAATCCCTTTCATCCTCCAATGTAAAAAAGTAAGAGAAACGGACGGACGAGAGGGGAAAAAATGTGGAGGAAAGAAAAAAGAGAAAAAGGGGGGGGGGAAAGAGGAAGTGAGCGTGAAAAAGAGAATGAGAGAGAGAGAGAGAGAGAGAGAGAGGCAGAAGAGTTTAATCAGGATCAGCCCTCAAGGTTTCTCTCTTTCTCTTTTTCTTTCTTATTCACACTTTTTCACACCTTTACTCTCTCTCTCTCTCTCTCTCTCTCTCTCTCTCTTTCTCTTTCTTTCTCACTCTCTTTTTCTTTTTTTCCATCCTTTTGTGTCATTCTCACCATACTAGTCGTCCGTTTTTTTACGGTGCTGCCCAAAACAATGCCATAATTATACGGACAATGTACAGCCATGATTAAGTCCCGTTTTACGTAGAGGAGGAGAAGGAGGGGGGGGAAGAAGGATTCCATTTTCAATCATAAGTTTTAAACTTCGACTCTCGTGTAAAATCTTGTTTACACGCATGGAATATATATAGATAATATAAATAGGTAACAAATAATATATATAGGTAAAAAATTAATTTTTTAAATATTAAATACTATAATAGGGAATATATAAGTACCCCTTATATATATATATATATGTAAAAAAAATTATATAATATTTTAATACAATATTTATATATAAAGTTATATATAAAGTATATTATATATATTTAATTAATATATATTAATTAAATATAATTATAATAATAAACTTATAATTAGATAAATAAAATAGATTAATATATTTAATTAGATAAATATTTATATTACCTATATATATATATATATATATATATATATATATATATATATATATATATATATATATATAAGTAATATAAATAGGTAACAAATAATATATATAGGTAAAAAATTAATTTTTTAAATATTAAATACTATAATAGGGAATATATAAGTATCCCTTATATATATATGTAAAAAAAATTATATAATATTTTAATACAATATTTATATATAAAGTTATATATAAAGTATATTATATATATTTAATTAATATATATTAATTAAATATAATTATAATAATAAACTTATAATTAGATAAATAAAATAGATTATTATATTTAATTAGATAAATATTTATATTACCTATATATATATATAAGTAATGTATAAGAAATTAGATAGAAACTTGTAATAAATCTTTTTGTGTATAATAAATCTTGTATCGATTTGTATTGGGAATGTATAATATATATGTATACTTACAGCGGTAAATTCTTGTACGGTAATATTAACGGACGTTAGATTATTTTGTATTACAGGAGGATTATCATCTTGATCCAGTATCTCGATACTTAAGGTATTTAGCAAAACATATTGTTCTCCGGTATCCTCATAAACGATGCAACGTACTGAAATATCGGCTCGTGGTCCAGGACCACCCTCTGGTTCAAGAGTATCACGATCCAACGAAGTATTTGTATAAAGTGTATTATTTATTATTTGAAAATAATCTGTGCCTAAAAAAAAAAAAAAAACAAAAAAAAAACAATCAAACATTTTATTACATTTTAATCATTGAATTAAAGTGATGCAATATTTCAGTGATTTCAACGAATTTATTAGAATTATCTTTGTTGAGTGTACACCACTTTTGGATTTGTTCCAATGAATGATCTCATAAAAAGAAAAAAAGAAAAAATAATTCGTTGGACATGTACAATATGTAAACAACATGATGACGATGATTATTGAGTAAAAATTATTGCACATTTGTGTGAATTTGTTTAATATTCTACGAAATGAAATATTTTTTTTTTTTGATTGATATATAAATATGTATCTGTTTTAGGTATTTTTAAAATAAAAATTACCGTTCATTAAATCGTATCCGGTAACACGAAAATGTGGACAAATATGATTATAAATTTCTGGTCCAAATGAACCGAGCATAGTCCTCGGTTGATTTTCATAAATTTTGTATCGAGATGTATTCCAAAAACACATGTCCTAAAAAATTCGAATAAAAATTAATGATATTTAATGAAGACAATTTTCATGATGATAATGATGATGATATTATTACAAACAAGTTACATATAATATTAAAAGATAGTAATAATAAACCTGTACGTAATCAGCACAATTTAATTGATTTTCTTTGGTTGGCAATGGTTGTATTTTTATTTCCATAACTGCTTCGTTGCTATCATTTTCCTTCGCTCGAACGATAATGGTGTCGGATACGTCTTGATAAATAAAACAAAAAACAAAAAAAAAAACAAAAACAATACAACAATCAAAGAAAAATATTACAAACTTGTTCTCTCTCTGTTCAATCTCAACTATAAAAAGAATTTCCATTGCAAGGAAAGAACAAAACAAAAAAAAACTTACTCGTGTTTGGAAGATTTGATAACCAAATTGTATTGGTATTTTTGTCGAGATTTGATATCTTTTTATTTCTCGTAGAAATTTGATATTTCGCTTTTTTCGGTATCGTCGAATCGTTTCTCAATGTTCTCAGTGTCAATAGTTTCAAATTGGAACTAAAATTTGCACTATTGTTTGTCAAGGTTGGCAATCTTAGTACTAAATTTGATTGTGGAAAATAAAGTGCTGAAACAGAAAAAGATATAAAATGTTAATTGATAAAGAAATGATGTAACAACAACAACAACAACAAAATATGAAATCTCACAAATGTTTGAATAAATATTCGATAGGACGATAATAACTATTGGATTATTCGTTAAGTTCGTGCCAATTTTCAATAAATGTTATACAGTTATGTTTTGCTGAAAAACTTGACAAGTTCTGGAAGAACGAAATTTTGAAGATTCCCATAAAGATGGAAAAAGGTTGTTATATAAATATATATATTAATAATATTAATAATATGTAATAATATATATAAATGTAATTATATATAAATATGCAATTATATGTAATAATGTTATATATATATATATAATTGTAATTTTATATATAAGATAATATAATATATAAATATAATAGAATATAATAAATATTACATATAATATAATAGCTACAAAAAGAAACTTAAATGAGTTGCATTACAATCTTCTGTCAAAATCGGCACAAACTTTTCCATCCAATTCAATAATATCCAATCAAAGAAGAATGATGTATCATCACAAGAATGTAAAAAGATTGGATATTAAATTTTACAATAGAAATTTAGAAAAGGAATAAACGTTCTGTTTGAATCAATGCTTGAACCATATTATTCTCCGAGAGTAATCATGAATTCTTGGTAAAACGAACAAAACCCTGCCACTGTCATTTTCTCTGCGTGGGTGTTGCATATATCGCCAAATTTCCGGAAAGTACTTAGAAAGGTTAGATAACGTTTTTTGGCTCGATATATTTCGTCTCACTGATGACTATATCAATCTACCTGTATACTATCTACTACCTAAGGTCAGGCCTATATATATATATATATATATTATTAACATAGTACATATATTATGTTATACTATGTACAACATAAATTGTATTATTACAATTAGTACATAGTTACATGTTACATAGTTAGTACTATGTACTAACATAAATAAATAATATATAATTACATATATACAAATTTATAATATTATACAATATATATATATATATATATGTAATAATATTAATAATATGTAATAATATGTAATTTAATATATAATTAAATATATATAATAAAAATAAAATATATATATATTTAATAAACAAATGTAATTAAAAAAAATGATAGTAATAGACTCTCATTTTTTCCTAACATTGTTTCGTATAAATCCTTTTCTAATAAAATTTCCCATGACATTGTTATGGAGAGACAGATTTAAGTGAAATTTTATAAGTCCAGTGAACTGGGGGAGATAAAAGGGGCTAGAAAAGTTTCTTTAATCTTCCTGGAAGTAGAATATATAGAATATACATGTTGTGGGTGGAACGTGGGGTGGGATTGGGGGAAAAGCATGAATATCGTCGGTTCAAAAAAGTGGGATCTTTTAAGGGAATCTTGAAACGAAGAATGGCTCTTGTATTTACATGTGTGTTGTGTTGTGTCTGTTTATAAGAGAAAGAGAGGGAATATTTTTTTTCTACAAAAAGCTCGCGTAATCGTCGGATTTTTTTCTCTTTCCTAACCCCTTCCTTTTTTTTTCTCAAGAGGGGTAGGTAAAAAGAGAAAAAGAGAGAGAGAGAAAGTTACGAAAGCAGAATAGCAGTTGAATGAGAAAAGCTTTGCTGCATTCTTTCTACACAATCGCAACTAAAAAGATCTGATTCGATACTTTTCCAAGTGTATACGATATTTCAACCCCTTTTTTTTCTTTTCTTTTATTTTTTTTCTTCTTCTATCTCTCTCTCTCTTTCTTACGGATGCATCTATTGTACGTTTCTCCGATGGCATCGAAATGTGTTGAATAAAATATGTCGTGAAATATTCCGAAAGATTCATACTCACTCTTCTTCCTCATCGTAGTGAACACGAAAAGATATGGGAAAAGCTGAGCTTATTCAGTTGACAAACGTATAAAGAAATTCCTAAGATTCGAAAGCTTTGAAAAACGTTTCACAAATCGAAAATAGATAAAAATTTATTGATAAAAGTAGAGAAATGAAATGAATAATAATTCATCTCTTTCGAATTTAATTTATAATTGAATTCAATTTTAACTTTTAAATAATACAACGATACCCTTTTGATAATTGTGTATTTTACTTGTGAACAATTTCTTATCAAAAGTTTTATTACTAATTAAATGTAACTGTATCAAGAAAATAATAAATATTTCATAAATGAATTATTGGAATAAACATTCTTAGGACTTTTAAGTTCTTATACGATCTCTTATAAATTCCTCTTTTCAATGTGGTGTTTTTAGACGAAAGAAATATAAAATTTCCACGAAGAAATCTTGTAACAGATTGTGCGTGGGCGGTGGATGGTGTCTTAACCTGTCAAATTCAACATTAATTGAAATTAATTTCTACTTTTAAACACCATTTGTTCAATAACACATAAAATAATTGTGTATTTTAGTTATAAACAATTTATTATCAAAAATTGTATTCCTAATTAAATGTAATTGTATCAAAAAAAAAAAAAAAATAAATAAATAAATACTTTATAAAAATGAATTATTACAATAAACATTCCTAAAATGTTTGATTTCTCACACAATCCCTTAAATCCCTGCTTTCAATATGATGTTCTGAAACGAAACAAATATAAAATTTCCACGAAGAAAATTTGTAACAGGTTGTGTGAATGGGGGGGGGGTGTGGGTGGTGTCTTATTAGCCTTTACTACTGGCTCTTGGTATTTCATTGGTACGAGGAACCACCAATAGCACCATCAGCAGAGCACCAGCAACACGGGGGGGTTTTGTTCTTCTTGTGTCAAGGTGAACGTTTAATCAATATACACGGGGCAGTTAATTTTAATCCCAGGATCGCGTGTTTAGCAGTAGACGGGAACGATTACGAGCGTTTTTACGATCCTTCGCTTCGAACATTTCTAAACCCTCCCACCCCACCCCCTTCCCCTTCTCCAAACCTTGTATAGTCATCTTAACGCGATTTTATCTAGATAAAATATATTATCTCACAAGATATTTATACATCGCAATGTTTTAACTTATTATTAGCGGAAAAAGTACTACGTTGTGTTTCGTATCGATCTATGCACATTTCTTTTTCTTTTTTTAAACAATTATGTGTGTCAGTTTTAAGTGAAAGTAGATTTTAAGTACAGATAAGCAGCACGAACATGAGAAAAATGTCAGTCTGACTGTCTTTTACTACGTTTAGGTACATATAGGTCAGAGAAAATACAATAATAATATTACATTATAATATTTCATTATACAGTGTTATTTCATTATTTTCATTTACAGTAAAGATAATAGAGATTTTAAATCACACCCCCACTGTTATGTTTGTTCATATAAACGATGTTATATTACTTAATCCAAATTGAAACAAACATTATATGTGTAGTTTGATAATGTTTTAATCGGATTACAACAATAACAAAAAAAAAAAAATAAATATCACGCCACAACGTTACAGCAATCTTTAAAATAATAAAAAAAAAAAAAAAAATGAAATAAAAAACAGAAAAAAATAATCCAAGGGAATAATAAATAATATGCGACTAGCAAATGGTGCGATAAAAGTTGGTACGATATAGCTAACAGCACATCGTTTCAGTATGCTTCCTGAGTGAGTATAAGGGTTGGCTTTAAAAAGGCGGCAGGAAAGGGGTGGGTCACGCGAAACTCGAGTTAAACTCGGGAACGGAGAAGGGTGAGTGTGAGGGTGAGGGTGAGGGTGGTAGTGGTGGGTGAGCCTTGTACAACTGGTTGACCATCGACACGCCACACATACACACTTTTCAACTATCTATTTCTTTCTATGGACAAACATATGCACAGTATACATCTACACATACATACATACAAATATACATACACCTGTATATATATATATATAAGGCGGATATAAGTAGTAAAGATCTGCACGCACGTAATACGTGTAAAGTTATGTTAATACGAATGAACAATACGTAGTAGGCGAGTGTCCAGAAACAGAGTGAGGGGGGAGGGGGAGAGAGGGGGGAGAGAGAGTAACCATAATCGACTATACGGCTTAGTATAGTAGAA
The DNA here is from genome assembly GCF_049000335.1 of Polistes dominula. Classification (NCBI taxonomy): domain Eukaryota; kingdom Metazoa; phylum Arthropoda; class Insecta; order Hymenoptera; family Vespidae; genus Polistes; species Polistes dominula. Next base: position 4,770,961 of record NW_028300963.1, read on the forward strand.
GTGAATATATCGTACGTTGAATTCTTCGCGTGTTTAACGTACGAATCATTTGCATATTCAAGATCACGCTCTTATTATCATTCTCTCTCTCTCTCTCTCTCTCTCTCTCTTTCTTTTCCTTCGAAACACCTCGTATCTCTTGTGGTTTTTTTTCTCGTTTCTTTTTTCTTTCCTGCTACTATAATTAAACTATCCGTTAAAAGAATGTATAATACCTAGTGAAATTAAAAAAAAAGAAAAAAAAAAGAAAATAAAAATAAAAGTGTACGGGTGGAATTGATAATAAAATAAAAATGATGTTTCAATCGTAGGTTTGGTTTTTTTTTTTTTCAGGGTTTCTTCAAATAGCGTGTAAAAATAGTAAAAATGTAACATAATTTTGTGAACGAACTAAAATAAAAGACGCGATTCTAATGGAGTGATAAAGAAAGAAAAAGGTAGAGAGAGAGAGAGAGAGAGAGAGAGAGAGAGAGATAGAGAAAGAGTGAAAGAGAAAGAGAGAAAGAAAAGAGAAGAGTGACGATATTTGTGTCCACGCATCTTCGACATAACAGCTTTCACTGATCCCACTTTATTGGCGTCTCGTTGAACGTTAATCCCCACAAAACCCTATGAACTCTCCTATAAATTGTGTATTTCACGTTGAGGTGTGCTTGTGGTCATATGGTAAACCAAAGTTTATTAACCAATTTCACTTGTCTTTTTCTCTTTTTAAAAACATTTTTATCGTTCCCTAAACGATAGTAGAATAAGAATTGTTTTATGTAAAATTTGGTATTAGGTATATATGTAACATTATAAGCAGTGTACAGAAAAATTATTTCTCTCTAGTGATTCTATTAAATAAAATTAAAAATAAAATTTAAAAATATTCAAATTGTATTTAATAATAATAATATTAGTATAGTATTAATATTTTAGTTTAATTAATAATAATAATAATATAGTATATATATATATATATATATATATATGGGTCGTCAGGTTTTTATATTGATGATTTTCACTAATTGTAAGTTTTAAATAGTATCGGTAAACTATGCAACAAAAATTGTTCAATATTATAAGAATAATTTATTATTTATTAAAAATTATTTATTTTTCTTTTTTTGTTTCTTTATTTATTTTTGTTTGTTTCAAGGAGTACCACCACGTATATATGAAATTATTAATTATTTAATTATTAAATAAAATATTTATTTTGTTTATAAGTTACTTTTCATGTGATTTACGATAGATAAGGAATAATGTAATTAACAATTTAAGTTTAATTAATAATAATACTAATATATATATATATATATAATAACAGTAAGTAATAGTATTATTTAATAATAATAATAATAATAATAATAATAATAATAATAATAATAATAATAATAATATTAATACTAATAATAGTATTAATAAAATTTTCTTAGTACTTTGAACAAAAAAAAATTTCATTTCAAAGATATAATCACCAATTTTTGCATATTGTTTAGTCATTAAAACTCGTGAGACATTTTAGTATGAAGAGAGACGAAAAGAAAGAGAAAGAGAAAGAGAGAGAGAGAGAGGGAGGGAGAGAAAGAGTTCCATTCTCGATCACGATTATTTAGCTAATGGCCTTTACCAGCACCGTCGACATTTAAAAAGCAGGGAGAGAACACATCGTTATGACTGTTCGAGGTTTTCGACACTTACGTGACCCCAAGTAGAAAAAGAGAGAGAGAGAGAGAGAGAGAGAAAAAATAGAGAAAAAGAGAAAGAGAGAAAGAGAGGGAGAGAAAAATTGTCGACTTCGTTGGTCGGCTTAGGAAATTCACCGTGGCACGCGAGACGAGGGTGCATTTACATGAGACAAGTATAAGAAGAAGGGATGGGGGATTGGGAGTGATGGTGATGGTGGTGGTGGTGGTGATGGTGATGGTTAAAAGCAACCCCTTTCAATGTTTTCCATAATTTTACGAAGATTTCTAATCGCCTATCGAAAATAATATTATTCTATGATTTTACGATCGATTTTGATAGTCTCTTCTACTCTCTCCACTTATCTTTTTTTATCTTTCTCTTTCTATTCGTAAGTGGTCACGCTTATCGATTTTCAGAAAAGCACGCGACGTCTCTTCCTCTCTTTCTCTCTCTATTTCTATGCCTTCTAGTGGAATTTATAGTTCGTTCCTCCGGCCTCACGAAATAGTGTGAATCATCCATCTTCGAACGTCGGATGCGTTAGAAGGAGAGACTAGACACAGAATTGCCTCGTAAATCTCGCTAAGAAAATTCCTACGTTTTTCTTTTTTTTTCTCTCTAAGTATTTTTTGCTTTTCTTTTTTAATTCCGTTTTAATGCACGAATGAGTATAACTATTGTACATCATGTATAATTTTATTATAGATATCGATCGTCAAATTTAGTTGTTTTAATTTATTGAAAATTTTCACGCAAAAACCTGACGTATTTGTCTAATTTTATTTAAATATTTTTATTTTCTTTTTTTTTTTTTTTTTTTTTTTAATAACTATTTATTCCATGTTATTTTATCCATGTATCCCGAAAGGGAATTATTATTTCAAATAAAAAAAATAACTATTTATTAAGTAATATATAATATATAATAATAATAGTGACCGCTTGGGAACACCGTGTGCTGTTAACGCTGGAATGGAAAGGAGGAAAAGAGGGAGGAGGAAGAAGGAAAGGAAGAAGGAAGGAAAGGAAGAAGGAAGGAGAGGAAGAAGAAGGAGAGGAAGAAGAAGGAAAGGAAGAAGGAAGGAGAGGAAGAAGAAGGAAAGGAAGAAGGAAGGAAAGGAAGAAGGAAAGAGAGGAAGAAGAAGGAAAGGAAGAAGGAAGGAGAAGAAGAAGAAGGAGAGGAAGTAGGAAGGAGAGGAAGTAGGAAGGAGAGGAAGAAGGAAGGAGAGGAAGAAGGAAGGAGAAGAAGAAGAAGGAGAGGAAGTAGGAAGGAGAGGAAGTAGGAAGGAGAGGAAGAAGGAAGGAGAGGAAGAAGGAAGGAGAGGAAGAAGGAAGGAGAGGAAGAAGGAAGGAGAGGAAGTAGGAAGGAGAGGAAGTAGGAAGGAGAGGAAGTAGGAAGGAGAGGAAGTAGGAAGGAGAGGAAGTAGGAAGGAGAGGAAGTAGGAAGGAGAGGAAGTAGGAAGGAGAGGAAGTAGGAAGGAGAGGAAGTAGGAAGGAGAGGAAGTAGGAAGGAGAGGAAGAAGGAAGGAGAGGAAGAAGAAGGAAAGGAAGAAGAAGGAAAGGAAGAAGAAGGAAAGGAAGAAGAAGGAAGGGAGGAAGGAAGGAGAGGAAGAAGGAAGGAGAGGAAGAAGGAAGGAGAGGAAGAAGGAAGGAGAGGAAGAAGGAAGGAGAGGAAGAAGGAAGGAGAGGAAGAAGGAAGGAGAGGAAGAAGGAAGGAGAGGAAGAAGAAGGAAAGGAAGAAGAAGGAAAGGAAGAAGGAAGGAGAGGAAGAAGGAAGGAGAGGAAGAAGAAGGAGAGGAAGAAAGAGAGAAGAAGGCTTTGGAAAAAAGGGAAAAAGTGTTTTAGTAGAGGAGATGTGTGAGGTGGCAAGGTCTTTGAGAGGATAGCGAGGAGAATAAGAATAGGAAAAAATAAAGTAGTATGTAGCAAGGAGGCTATGTTAAAAACCCGCGAGGGTTGACATGGGAATAAAGTGTATATCAGTATCAGTATATAATAATAATAATAATAATAATAATAATAATAATAATAATAATAATAATAATACAAATATTTATTAAATAATATATATATATATATATTATATTAGGTACATTATATTATTAATAATATATAATAGATATTATATTTATATTATTATTATTATTATTATATATTATTATTATATATATATATATATATTTAATTTATAATTTTATATATTATAATATATAATTTTAATTATTATATATTATATATATATATTATTATATTAATAATATAATATATAATAGATATTATTTATATAATAATATAATAATATATTATAATAATATAATAAATATAAAAATATAAATATTTGTATTATTATTATATAATAATAATAATAATAATAATAATAATAATAATAATAATAATAATAATAATAATAATAATAATAATAATAATAACAGTTTATTAATTATTGTAAATCACACATAATTTTATTATAGACATCGATCGTCAAATTTCTTCATTTATTTTTTTATTTAACTTATTTAACACTTTACATTTTTAATTGTTCAATGGAGTACTTTTTATTTCACAGCATATTCTTATTAACAATAATGTTCAAAATATATTAACTGTAAATTTTCATTCAGCTTTTATTACATGTAAGTAATTGAAACGCTTTAATTACCAGTGACCACTGTAACCACTTCTTCACAGGAGAAACTTTGATTGATCATATATGACCAACTTGTCAATTAAAGTGTTCAAATTGATGTGAAATGTGACGCATTTGTTTAATTACATTTAAATAGAAAGGAGGAAACATTTTATCGAATATCTTTCAGATAGAATTTATTATTTGAGATAATATCGATTAAACGTTTCATTGATATTAAATTAAATTCTATTTTAATAAAACATTTGACTGAAGATCTTAAAGGGAATTGTTTTCCTTCTCGAGAAATCCTAACGATATAATTTTCAACTTTTGAGAAAGATAATTTTGCAAATTATACAAATGCTCAAGAGTTTGAAGAACTTGAATATGATTATCATCATACAGGAATGAAATTAAATTGAAACTGCTAAACAAAGTGATTTTTAAAGCGTTAAAAGATCTTTTTAAAAGTGCACCAACAGCAGCAGCATTAGCAACGGCTCGTTATCCGGTTATCTCATTTGGAATATGACAAAATGAGGGGTAAAAAAAGCAAAAAAGCAAAAAAGCAAAAAAAAAAAAATAAAGGAAAAGAGTACGAGAAGAAGTAGAAAAAGAAAATAAAAAAGAAAGGAACAAAAAGAAGAATAAAAAAAGATTCGACGTATTCGAGTTGGCAAAGTTCTAAAACTCGGTCGACGAACGTAGACTAAACGAGAAGCAACGAAGCAAGTTTAAAGCAGTTTTAGTAAGTTCGTCTACCGTCTATTAGGAAGTTCATTACTAAACGGGCACCAGGTAATGCTGGTTGTTGTAGTAGTGGGTAGTAGTGGTTTGTGCTGGTGTTGGTTGCTTAAAACTAAGAGAAAATCGAATGAAAAGTACGTGTATATATACCTGACGAGGTATAATAGTTGCTTGGTGTGTTGTTAGCATTGTCTTTTTGTACTGAATAAATACACCACCACCAAGGGGGTTGATAAAGGAAGAAAGCAAAGAAAAAAAAAAGAGTAAGAAATGAAAGGGTGCGAGAATCTGTTCGATCTTTTCGTCTCTTTTCAAGACTTCCATGATATCGTTTGTTTTACTATACCTGGAAACCCTTAGTATTCGCGTCTCACACATCGAGTTACAATTCCCGAAAACGGAGAACACCCACTATGAACACGATATGCGTAGCCCCACAACGGACTCGTCACCAATATCAGCCCTCCTTATTTTCCTGATCTTCTCAAAGACAGTGTGGGTCTCGTGTTGTTTCCTTTCTTCCTTCTCCTCTATTATTCTTTCTCTTTCTATTGTGTTACTCTAATGTCTCTATCCTACTACTAACGTGTGTCTCTTCATTCCATTCCTTTCCTTTAGACCCTTGATGCACCCCCTGTGGATCACCCTACTCCAATGTAAATTGATTCGTCGTGACGATGGAAGACGGAATGAGACCATTCTATTAGATTGTTCTATCTTTCGAATGAGAAATTATTAAGAGATATCTATTATTTCTATTTCATATATATTATATTATTTTTGAATCATTCATATTTTTATATGATTAATCATATTTATAATGTGTATAATTAATTATATTTGTAAATAATATGTCATTTTCTAATCATTAATATTTATATTAATATACGTATAATAATCTCTTGAATGAAATTAATTAATTCATTCATTCATTCATTCATTCTTTTATTCATTTATGCTACGTCACTTCTTCTTTTTTTATATCTAATAATCCAAACAATATTTCATTTTCTCAACCATAATAGAAATCATTAATCAAGCAATTAATTAATCTAATTCTTTGTTCAAGATATTACTTGATCAAAAAATGAAAAACCAAAACAATAGGAAGTAAAGAAAGTAATAAATATCTGTTAAAGGAGAATATGTATATATATATATATATACAAAAAACAGATGTGTGTAGATCACACACGGTAGAAGTGAAACCTTCAAAGAAAATCAAGCTTCGAGATGTGAATATATCGAAACAATTGAATTGAAATACCGCGCCATCTATTGAAAGAACTTTACAGAACCTCGATAATCTCTAAATAAAAATCCTTAAATTAGTAATAAAAAATAATAATAAATAAAAAAAATGGGATAAAAATTGTGCTATGTGCTAAGTTGGAAAAAATCACTAAGTGAAATAAAATCAATGTCATTAAGATAAGTTGAGTAGTTTCGGAATTATTAGTGGACAAACAAATTGTGACACTAAATTTTTATATATAGAATTTAATTAATTAATTAATTAATATATAGAATTAAATTATATATTGAATTTGATTAATTAATTAATTATTTTTGTTTTATCGGTTTCACGGTTTCTTCCATTTCACGATTTTCGAATCACCCTGATTCTAAAGAAATTTTCACTTCCAAAAAAAAAAAAAAAATGTTTTCGAAAGAGAACGATTAATTTTACTGATAACGAGAAGATCTTTGTCTGTCGTACGAATTGAAAATAAAATGATACAGTAGAAAGGATTTATGGTCGATCGTGACTTTTGAAACAAAACTGGTGATGATGGTGATGGTGATGCTGGTGGGTGGTGTAGGTGGTGGTGATGGTTTAGAACGAACGTGTTTCAGGTACACTACTGTAGGTTCCGCGCACGTGTGTAAATATTTCCCCGGTGAAAAGTCGGCCTAACCATTGTCGTATACACGTAAACATTTGCACACACACACACACACATACATACATATAGAAAGAAACATACGTGCACGCATTAACATACAACCTCTTTTTCTTTTTTTTTTTATTTTCTTCCCTTCTTTTTCCTAGAGAACATTTACTTGTGCGAGGACATAGATCACGTTCGTGACACCTGCCTGCATGTGGCGACAGTAAATAACGAAATGCTTCGAACATCATCCCCGTGCCTCTCCCCGACACTATTATACCACTTCATCACCATTATATATATAGAGGGTGTTCCATAGAAAAAAAAGTGTTACGTCCTATTGCTGTTTATATCTCATCAAAAGTATTCGATAGAAATGTTATTAAACATGAATTACTAAACACACACACACACACACACACGATTAATTTATATTATTTTTATTTAATGTTTTTATATAATTTTTCTAATAAATTTGTTGATGAAAAATAAAAAAAAAAGGAAAAAAAATATAATAAACACACATTTTACGTATAGAAATCCAGGGATATATTTGTTTTCAAGTTTTCCCTTTTCGATCGTGTTAGACTTTCATAGAAGAAAGAAAGAGAAACTGACGACGTATTCCAAAATAGTTTCACTATATTTAGGTTAACTTCTCTTTGACACAGCAAGGAAGTATTGTAAGACACGTATATCTTCACAAAAAAAAAAAAAAAAGAAAAAGAAAAATGAAAAAGTTGAACTTATGGCCTCGTTAAGGTCACTCTTTAATAAGTTAAACGTAATTATTCTTTCAATAATATATGTATGTGTATGTATATATGTATGTATATGTGTGTGCATGTATGTAGAAAAGTAAGGAAACATGAATAAATTTTGGAGAATTCGATATATGTATCGATCAATTTTATAATTCTGTCGTGATAAACTAAATTTATCATTCGTATATTTGACCTAATTTACTTTCATCTCATCTGGGTCATATATTTTCTGCATTCAACAATTTTAGAATTTATAAATAATAGATAAGAAGTAATTTTTATGAAAAGGTGCTTATTGAAAAATAATATTAAAATTGAAGTGACATATAGTTGTTATGAAAATGATACGAATTAATATGGATTAATATTACATATAATAATATATTATATAATAATAAATATAATATATCTAAAAATATATTTATTTTATAAAATAAAATATTTAATTAATAATCTATAATATAATATATTATATGTTAAATTAATTAATGTGTTACATAAAATTATTATAAATTTAATATAATTATAAATATAATTATAATATATATAATATATTATATATATATAATATATATTGTATTATATATAATAATATAATAAAAAATATTATAATATATATTAATATTAATTATAATATAATTAATTAATATAATTATATATTATATGTATTATTAATCCTTAATAATAATAATATAAATATAATTTATTATATTACTATTATATTGCATATATATTATATATATAAGAATAATAATACATATGTGATAAGTTTTTATAGAAAAACATTTATATTTCTTATAATTGGTATAATAAAATCCTTGGTATAATAAAAAAAAGCACCAATTACGGTTGATAAAATTTTGCACAACCTTTTGTGCAACGATTAAATATACCCCATCCGATTTGTCTTATTGTACAAAAAAAATATATATATCACTACGATAAAAGAACTCTAAATTAATTTGTACTACCTGAATAAAATGTTCACACAGATTGCAATGAAACATTAATAATTTGTCAGTAACAGGAAACTTGAAAAACTTTAAAAGTGCATACAAAATGTTCCTAGAAATCTTACTGCATTCTCATAAGGATGATTACACTGTCAGACTTTATATTACTGTTACCCATTAGAAGCAAAGCAAATGGTTTTAACCTACCCTTTCCCTCGTCCATTACATTTAACTATTTAGATTAGATAGGACAATCTGGTAGCTTAATTTTCTACTCCTAGACTGGAAATATATGACATAACCTTGAAGAAACGCTTGTGGTTGTTCTTTTGAGACACAAGTATGTATATTATGCTTGTTCCTATTGTTCTTCCTCTCTCAGTGAGATCTAACCGAGTTATAAACTATTCCGTAGCTTAAACTCGTAATATACGTTCGTAACGTAATATGAGTACATACAAGGTGTTCCATATTGAATAAGGTAACAATCATATTTGTACTTTACATAATACTAACTTAAACTGTTTAAGAAAGTCTAATATAATTCTGTTCTCTAGTGACTTTACTTTTTTTCTTCGATAAAAAATAGAAGAAGAAAACGAAAGAGAAAGAGAGAGAGAGAGAGAGAGAGAGAGAAGGATGAAGGAGAAAATAATTCAGTAATTAAATCGATCAATGAAGTGAAAGGAATCCAAACGATAGTTTTTTTCCGAACAGATATAATCGGGTCCCTTTTTACCTTTTTCTTTCGTTTTTCTTACCATAAAGAAAGAAAAAACGGGATAGAAGTGGTGGGTTGGAGGAGGAAAGGTGGGGGTTGGGGATAGGAATAATCGGTGTTCTCAATTAAGTGGAACAGGAACGTTTAATTGAGTCACGTTTCATTCTTCGCATAGAAACGCGAACGAAGTGTTTACAAAAGGCTCGCAAATCAGGCCGCAAAGTCTTCGTGGTAGTTTTATCGTCGGGGGTAAAAGGTGAACGACGATACTTTAATCAAAGCCAAGGGTAAACATAGCCTAGTTTTTAAGTACATCTCTCTATTTTGCCAATTTCGTTTGCTCGTTTCTTTATACTTGATTTTTCTTATCACTAGTATTTCTTACTTCGATATAATGAGTACGAAAATATAAAAATAAAAATACAAATAAAAAGAAATAAAAAATAAAATAATAAAAAGGAGATGTTAATGTTTAAGTTTTATAATTTTATAATTATTCTGATGAGAATTTGAAAAAGAAAAAGTAATAAAAATAAAAAAATAAAATAGAAAAATAAGAAGTTAATTTTTACGTTCTTTTTTTTTCTTTTTCTTTTTCTTTGATGAGAATTTGAAATAAAACCTAAATAAAAAAACAAACAAACAAACATAAAATTAAAAAATACAAAAAAAAAGGTAGTAGTAGTTGGAGTAGCATTGTCCAGGAAAATTTTTATATTGGAGGGGAGAAGGAGAGGTTTTACACCTTTTGATGGATAAACATCATTGACGATACTTCTCTTTTTTGTTTGAACGTTGAGTACTAGTATGAAAGATGTCTGTTAACGAGTTTATTCGACGTTAGAAATGAGAGAAGAAGAAGACTTGCTACACGAGCAAGCTGCTGATTTAATGCGGCTTTCCATTTCACTCTCTCGAACATACACTACCACTACTACTACTATTACTACTACTACTATTGCTTTAAAATGTACTTCCTTTTCATCGACGAAATATTTACAAGCCCTCGTACCGGTGGTGGTTATGGTGAATCGTTTTTCATTCGCAGACTGTTTGGAGCGTGTTGGAAGCGTGAATAGAAATAAATGTTCACAGATTCTACTTGGTTAGACTTGAACCCTTTCACTCTTACTCTCTCTCTCTCTCTCTCTCTCTCTCTCACTCTCTCTCTCCCTCTTTTTCTCTTTCTCTCTTGAACGAAGAACGATGCACTTTTCGAAACGTACACGGATTTTACTTTTCGTTTCCATCAACGATGGATTGCTCAGTTGTTTTTTTTTTTATTTTTTTTTTTATTTTTTTTTTTTATAAATGCTTTTCAAGAAAAAGTTATCACACGTAATCTAGGAAAAAATGTTAATACTATACATTTAAAAGCGGACGTTCTTTTTATATTTTTTCTTCCTTTTTTTTCTTCTTTTTTTTTTCTTTTTTTTTTTAATCATATCTACTCTTTTTAATGTTTTTTTCTCGTTACACGTTCTCATAATTATTCACTACGATTGTACTTTTAAAACTTGTAATTAAATAACGATAGAAACGAGAAATGCACTTTTAATAATTAATAATAAAGACTACTAGAGAAACTTTTGCGATATACTATCGTAATAATTCCACGAAAAATATAATACTAATAGTATAAAAAAAAAAATATATATATATATAAAACTATGTGTCCCTGGACGTGTTTTTTTTTCTCTCTCTTTTTCTATCTTTCATCGTTTAACATCTGATCGAGCTATCACATAATAATTCACCTTTATTAATTAAAAGGCAACTACTGCGTGTGTCCGATGTAAAGAACAACGAAGTAGTAGGCGTTCGCGAAACGACGACAAAGTACGAGCTTTAATGAGGGTCGTTAATAAAAGCTGAAAGGGAAACGTTTCACGCGAAGTGAACTACTACTACTACTACTACTATTAATACTAGGTGTAGGTAAATGCGCGTTTCTCATTTTTCAAACGAAGTCTTTGTATATAATTGCGTTTATGTTGGGATGCTTACGTGCCATAGTAATAAACGTGTTGTACGTGTAATTCTTCTAAACACACCTACGACGATTTCTAAAAGTGTCACTTACATCGTCGTCATTCTTTAACTATGATGATGATGATGATGATAATGATGATGATGATGATGATGATAATAATAATTATTAGAAAAGTTAGTTTATACTGCAATGAAGTAAAAAATATGTTTTCTTTTTTAAATATCGTTACAACAAGTAGTTCGCATAAAATCGATTATCTGTTAGTCTCTGGGCTTGGTAACACATGTCGCGGTTCGATGACATACGCAAATGGCTAGTTTAATGTTTACAGAGTATATGTTCCTTCTTCAAGCGATAATGTTGCGGATACCATATATTTGTTGCGTATATATGACGACGTTTCTATATACCTGGAAAATATCCTCTGTCTACGATGAAAGACTAATTTTTACGGTTATTATACGCATTTTATTTTCCTATAAGGTCGATGTACCCCCTTCGTATATATCATTTACGATATTCATCTAACTCAGGGATCGACAACCTTTTGAGTCGGAAGAGCCAAAAATTACAATTTACAAAATGTCAATGATTTAATGAGCCACAAAATTTGTTCTTGCTAACAAAATAAATAGTACTCGCATAACTCGCATAAATAAATCTTTTTGATAAAAAAAAAAGATTAATCTGTTTATTCATCGGTTCCTCATTAATCAATTCAGGATGATTTCAGACTCTTTTAACTAAAGAGCCGCAAATTCACATCCAAAGAACCGCATGTGGCTCGCGAGCCACAGGTTGCCGACCCCCTGATCTAACTCATACATATTTATAATATTTAATTAAATATACTTTTACAAATTTATCTTCTTTTTATTTTTCTTGTTTTTTTCTTTTTTCCTTCCTTACAATTTGAAATGGACTATATTCGTTGTTAATGTTTACATTAGGAATGTTGATCATTTTAAATGTAAACCAAATTACATCTAATGCTAATGCACCTAAGTAGATATTGCATATATATATAGGTAACTACTTGTTTTATCATTTCTACTCTGAAGTTATGTGAACACAAGTGATACAACTCAAGCATTGGTAGGACTGAAAACAGGTTACTTTCTATCTCCATTTCTACTTCTTCCTCTCACTTTTTCATATATATATATATATATATTTATATATATCCAAGAGAGTTCTGGATATTAAAAATAAATAAATAATCGCGTTACCAATGTTGTTTCTTCCTTCACTTGACTCATTTCTATCTATGTTATTTTCTAAACAATTTCTGACAGCCATTTTTACAAGCGTACTTTATGAAAACTTTAATTCCACAAATAGAAAATAAAAAAATAAAAAACGAGAATTGTATATAGTATACTTTATCTTTTATATTAAACAATTTAACTTTTCATTTGTATTAAACGTTGCACTTTTTTTTACATTGGTCAAATTTTAAATAATATATGTATAAAATGTGTATATATTTTAATCCTATTAGCACAATTATCATTACAACCGCTTGTTTACTAGTTCATCTTGTAAAGGAACATATAAAAACACAGTTTAAACCTAGTCATTGTTAATTAGACCAGGATTCGATCTCGGGACCTTTCGCTTTTCGGTGTTAGCACAATTCGATTTTAAAAATAATTAATAAAATTGTTTGTACAAAAATTGTTTGTTATAAATATTAAAATAATACAAATATAGAAGAAAATCTATCGAATAATTTAAAATAATGTTAGTAAAAGTTATGCTAATAAGACGATCGATCCGTTGTAGAGAAAAAAAAAAAAAAAATAAAAATAAAAGTGCAGTGCAGTAGCATTGAAACGTGACTTAGGTCAAATTTCAAAGAAAAATGAAAACATTCATTGGGCAAATGCAACAAGCGATATTTTTGCTAGTTTTCTGATGCGAGTCACGTCAAAGTATATCGATGTAACTATGGAAGACGTGTCTCGCATGAATTCACACAAAGAAATTCTTTTTACTTGAAGTAAACGCAATCATGTAATGTATAGATAAAACGTGAATGATAAATAAGGATAGCATGAAAAATCTAACATAGGAACATTAACGAGGAATCCAATAACAAAATGTTAACGAATCGTTGTCCGTTTTTTATTTAAAAAACAAAAAAAAATATAAGGAAAAGAATGTTAAAGAAGCAAATGGAGATGAATTATAAAAAGAGACTAGGTTGAACATAAAAAAAAAAAAAAAAAAATAGAAAAAAAGTAAATAATAATCAGGATGTATAGTGTTTGTTACTTTTGGAACGTTCATTTGCATGAACAATTTATCTTTTATGCTTGAAAAATACAGCTGTAAATATACATATTTCCATTCGAAGGGAGAGGGTTACAATACCAGCACGCGCCATTGTCGTTTCTTGCCGACCGACGAATTTAGACTTTTAAATGAGTTATTCGATCGTCCGTTTCATAGACCCAAGTGTATATACCCCATTTTTATACTACCTTCGATGTTCTACTACGCTTTTTTTCCCTTCCCCTCCTTCCACCTCCGTATATATTTTATACGGTATTTATATTTCTATGTATGTTTAAAAATTTATATTATTTTTCAAATTGTAATTATATTTATTCGAATATATTTATTCTATAACATTAATATATAATATAAATAGAAGAAATAATAAGAATATATATATATATTATAAATTTTTATTATTATAATTTATTATTATTATATCTTTATTATTATTATTTATTATATTATATTTATTTATTTATAAATATAATATTATTATTATTATATTAAAATAATTATTAATATTATAATATTATTATATAAATATTATTAATATGAATACATTATATTAAAATAAATAATATTATATAATATTAAATATTAAATTAGTAAAAATAAATTAAATAATAAAATATAAAAATAATATATAAACAGCATTATTATTAATATTAATAATATTATATAATATAATAATTATATTTATAAATATAAATATAAATAATTTAAAATTAAATTAAAAGTATAAATAAATAAAAATATATATATTCTTTTATACCTTATATATTATATTATATAATATATTATTTTTTATATATTATATATAATATATTATATAATATATAAAAAGTACTGTGAATAAATGTTCTTTTACATTTGCATTGCATATCAAACGAATTTTGTTTATATTTAATATTTTTGTAAAAATAATTGTATTAATTATTTAATTAAAATTTAATTCTATTAATGTAATTGAAACACATTTAATATTTGGTTATAAATATTGACCAATATTATTCTCTAAAGTTTTTGATTCTAAACATCTGTGGTTACATTCTATAGCTGAAAATAAATGTATATTTGTGATATGCACACTGTTTTATTTTAGTTCGTGGAAAATCAATTTCATTTTCCTCGACACCCCGTTATACACTGTTTTACAATGCGTTTATCGCTATAGTTCTCGAAGAGACTTACGGTTAATAGGCAAAACTCTCTTAAACATTCTTTTAACGATCTAACATAAATTCACAAGCAAACAAATAAGAACGTAACAATATTGACGGTGTATTTTCAAGTATTACATACAAATGTATATATATACATATATATAACAAATAACCATTACAACATTAAATGAAATATTATTTAATTAACTTTGTAAATGTATTACAAGCTATATTAAATGGTGTTCGCGTTAACAACATTATATTATACTCCGTTTAGTAGGTTCGTACCTTTAGTATTTGGGTTATGAGGTGTGGCTATGAAAGCCCTATGGGAATGTCTGTGTTTCACCTATATATATATATATATATATACATGTATACAATTTTCTAGTATGTCTTTGACTTTTCCATTTTGCGAATGATATCAGATTAAATTACGATCTTACGTAACGAGTTACAACAAGGACATACATTTCATTTTATCTTACAACAATTTAATCATTAAACCGTGTAAATCTTGAATTTTGTAATATGAAGTATGTGCAGAAAATGTGCAAAAAGTATCTTTATAAATGTGCAGAAAGTTTGCTTATTAAACAATCTTTAAACAAATTTTAAGGATTTTTGTATACATCAAGATTTAAATCTATTAAAAATATAACTATTAAAAATATTGAAATTCTGAGAAAAATCATGAAATTTCATTATACGTATGAAAGATTAATTGCAACCGTTTTTTAACTTGTCAATAATCTTTTTCTAAATGTAAAAAATATAACATAAAAAACCTCATAATTTTACAAAATTATTATCCTATCTAATTAACAAATGAATTTTTTCTTTCTAGCAGATAAAAAAGCTACAACGTAAACGAAAATATCCTAACGAGTTCGTAATTAATCATTATAAGATGAAATGGTAAAACACGTAATAGGAATATGTAACAAATAGGACGAAAAAAAAACGTGCAATCAAAGGTAAATTATTCTAATGAATAAATTTAACGTATTATCAGAATAGGCAAAACTATATGTTTTACATCGAATAATAAAAAAGTAAATTTTATATAAATTTATATAAAATTTATAATATTATATATTTTTAATTTATATAAAATAATTTATCGATATAAATATTGTTTCGATTTATACAATATATAATATTATAATAGTATTATATAAATAGTATAATTTATATGATATTATATAAACCGATGCATATTTATATAAATATGAAAAATAAATTAGTTTCCATCAGACAAATACAGCTTTTTTTCTCATTTCGTATAAACAAGTTATAAACATCCTTGAGAGACACAACTACATAGTACAATCTTGGACTTGCTTAAATAGTCTCCCCGTTTCTTCACTTTTTCCTATTTTCTATCAAGACATAGAAGATACAAGAAGTCGTTGCGTAATAGTAATTTTATAACTGAACCATTCTTAAAAGAGGAGATTCAGCAGTATTTTTAAACTATTTACTCAGTTTATAATTTATAATTTTTTTTTTAATTAAACATGTGGTATATTATTAAAATTATTGCTTTAACAGTATTTGTAATTATATTATTCAACATTATTAAATACTTAAAAAATAAATTTCGGGAAATTAATATGGTGAAATGTTGTCCAGGCCCTAAAGCTTATCCTTTGATCGGAAATTTATATATGTTTCTTGGTGATTTGAAAGGTACATTTTTATTTCATATTAATAATATATACACTTCTGTTATTTCTATTAAATAAAATTGTCTTAGATATAACTTATAAATTAACGAAGTCATCTGTAACATATTCTTCACCTTGGCGACTTTGGATAGGCCCAAAATTAATCTTAATATTTGATGATCCTGAAAATATTAAGGTAAGATTCATATGAATTAATATCATTCTCTCTTTACAATTCGCTTACAAATGTTGAATTTTCTTTCAATCGTTGTATTTTATTGTTGATAAAATATGTTTATTTTCTTTTAGATTATATCAAACAATCAGTATGATTTTAAAAAAAGTAAACACTATGACATGGTAAAACCCTATGTTGGTAATGGGTTGCTTACAGCTCCAGGTAAATAATAGGTTAAGGTTTCTTTATGTTTTAATTACTAAATACAATATTTGAAAAACCAGCATAACAAATTAAAGTAACAAATATTATCTTATTTAAAGCGTCAATATGGAAAATTCATCGAGTGATGTTAGGTCCAGTATTCAAACAAAAAATGTTTTCAACTTATATGGCCGGAATAGTTAAAAATTCAAATATACTGGCAACTATTTTAGAAACTTATAATGGCAAAAACGTAGATATCATGAAAAATATAATGTCATGTACACTTAATATAATACTCGGTAAGATTTGAGAATTTTGGAAAGCTTGATAATAAACCGTCGTATTAAAATTTATTAAAAATTGATTTTTTGTTTCTACTGACAGATTGCCTATTGGATTGTAATTTAGATTTACAAAACAATTCGGAAATAAAATATGCCGAATACGCTGAGAAGTAATAATAAAGAAAATATTTATATACTTATAATATAATACAATATTATTTTATATTTATTTACTTTTACACTTAACAGAGGCATTGACATTATTATGGAAAGGATGATTAAAATCTGGTTACATCCGGATTTTATATTTAACAATTCGCCTCAGGGAAAGCGATTACAGAAGCTTCGATTATATATTGATAATATCACATACGAGGTACATGTAAAATGATTTTTCTTATTGTAATTGTCTTTTTTTATTAATAAATATTCTATAGCTAAGCAAAATAAAATCTTACTTACATAAATAATTTTCATTTGTGAAGATTATAAGGAAAAAAAGGAATTAATGAAAGAAGGTAATATTCTTCAAGAATCAAAAGGGGTTGATGAAAGTAAGAATAACAATTTTATAAAATATTCTAATGTTTATAAATTTATAAATAGTATACTTTTATACCAATACTAAGAAGTATATTATATTCTCTTGATAATAAAGATAAAATCAGAAGTCCATTTCTTGAGGTGCTATTAACATCACTTTACAAGGGTGGAGAATATTCCGAAAAAGATATTCGTGATGAAATGAATACATTCATTTTTGCAGTAAGTTTTATTTTTTTTAAATAAGATAAAGTTTTTTATTTTATCCATGAAAGATAATAGACATTTTATATTTTCTTTTTTAGGGAAGTGAAACTAGTGCTAATGCAATTGCATTCTTATTTTTAATGCTGGCAACATTTCCGAAAATTCAAGTACGCATAGATTAAAAATTAATTTATATTTGTCCTTATCTTTTAAAAGTTAAATATATTTTTATACAAAATTTGTATCACGTATCATGTATCACGTGGGCATTTTTGGTTGCAGAATCAAGCATATCAAGAATTATACGATATGTATGGTTCAAGTGATGATCCTATTACATTGGAAGATACTAAAAAAATGGAATATTTGGAGCGAGTCATCAAAGAAACTTTACGATTATTTCCATCTGTTCCATTTATTGGACGAACTGCATCTAGAGATACGAAAGGTACATTTATAATAAAATATTTTCTATATATATTTTTTTCCATTGACATTACTATTTTATGTAAAAATAATGTGTAATTATGTATCGTCTAAAGTGAATGAGAATTTGGTTATACCGAAAGATTGCTATGTCCTTATTTCAATTATTGGTCTTCATCGAAAAGAGAAAAACTGGAAGAATCCTTTAACATTTGATCCGGATCGATTTTTGCCAGGAAACTTAGATAAAAAATATTTTCTGCCATTTAGCCGAGGGATTAGAAACTGTATAGGTAATAACATATACTTATCTATTCTTGAAATAATATTTTAATGAATTGATCAGTTAATTACATGTTTATTGAATAATGCTCTTTTAGGACAGGATTTTGCTATGCTCAAAATCAAGATAATTGCTGCTACCATATTAAGAAAATTTACTCTACACACAGATTATGCAGTATCAATTGAAGATATTAAACTGAAATTTGGTATAACTTCGCATCCAGCAGAACCTATAATATTGCGATTTTGTAAAAGATGACATTATTCATTATTTTCAATACTATGCTTCCAATAAAACAATTGTTATAATTACCTGTACAAATAAAAAATCTATACTGTACATTTCCAGTTTTCATTTATAATATCTATATTCGTAATGCTATATAATTTAATTAATTAATATAAACATAAGATTAGTTGACATTAATATTAACAAACACGTATATGCGTCGATAGACTACTTTCGTAATTTTTACCAAACGCATATACGTGTCCATAGCACTCTAAGGGGTTAATGGGTTAAAAAAAACAAAGAAGAAAAAATAAAATAAAAACAATTTATTTAGATAAAACAATTAATATTAAAAAATAATTGTCAATCTATTGTATTTTGAAAGGTATAAAAGAAGAAGAAGAAGAAGAAGAAGGAGAAAAATCGTAATATAGTTTAGGGGGTTTATTACAAACGAAGAGAATATTGCAAGGCGTTATTTTAAAGGTCATTTATCCCATAGTATTTTATTAGATTAATGAGAACACGTTAATAGGAAAGATGAAGAAGGAAGAAGAAAATCGTTCATTAATATTCTTCTTCCTTCTCTATCGTTTTCTCTATCGTCTTATTCGTCCTGCAAACCTTCCTTTACTAAAAGCACCCCTATACATAAGCTTCGTCACTCACAACGAGTTACGAGAATTTTCACGTTGGCGCATATTTTACAAGGCACATTTCACAAAAGAGAATAATTATCGACGAGATGTTTAAGGTTGAGTAAAAGCTATTTCATCGTGCCATTCAATTTCATGAGCTTCCTTTAAGAAACACGTCACCAAACGTGTTAGTTCGTTCGAGTTTATTATTGAAAATATAATCGCGGCTTTCTTTTCTTGTCTCGCGTTAAATATTAATATTATATTAATAATTTATTGTGTAGGGTAAATCAATAATTAAATTTTTTATATTATACCTTAATATATATTATATATTAATTATAAATATTAATATTAATATTAATAAATTATAATATATGATAAAGTTTATGAAGAAATTGATGTAATTTACTTATATACAGGAGAGAAAAAAAATTAAAAAAAAAAAACATATATATATATGAGAACAAACAAACACACAGATACACACACATAAAGTGAGTGATGTTCAACGTGTTGTCTAGAAGAAAACTTGTTAGTTTTACTAGAAACTACGATGTTTTTTAGGGTCACTGACTGGTAGCTGCCAAAAGTTCAAAATAAAAGGAAATAGACGAGTAAGAGGACGATGCAATAACAGACTTGGTTCGAAGGTTAAGGGCAGAATAGAAAACTTGCATGCTTCCAAACAATAAGCCAGTAATACACGTTTCTCCTATATAATGGTAAATATAAAGTAGAGATAAGGTAGGGAGAAAGAGAGAGAGAGAGAGAGAGGAAAGAAATAAATTAGTATTGATCGATATATCGTAAAAAGAAGAAAAAAAAATAAGAGAAAAGTTTGCGGGTGTGTAATGGTAGGTAAAGTTAGATGGTTAAAATCCACCAAAATCCATCGTCTAGTTACGCCTGCATAATATCTTTAAGAAAAACCCTTTTTAGCTGTGAGCACCTTTTTTCCTCGAGATTTATGTGCTCGAAAAGAGAAAGGGAAAGATTAAAAAAAAAAAAGAAAAGAAAAAGAAAAGAAAAATAAGGAATGGACTGAGAGAAGAAACAAGACTGAAAGATAAAGGAAAATAAAAGAGACTGAAAGAAATGAAAACGTTGCGATAAAATGCGAATCGTTCTAGGAAAATAAAAAGAAAAAAGAAAAAAGAAAAAGAAAAAATTAGAAAAAAAGAGGTCTTTCGTTTAAACGATTTTACGTTAAAAGAAAAATATACTTAAGATCTTAAAAAGGAAATGATGTAGTCGAGAATTAAGAAAAGTACACGGACATTTGAAAATAAAAAGCATTGACATACATTTCTTTTCTTGTTTTTTCTTTTTCTTTTTTTTTTTTTTGAATAATTTAATCAAAAATTTACCCCGAGCTCTTTGCTGCACTTCTCTTTAATACAAATTAATTATTCATGTTTAAGTTAGATATTATTATTATTATTATTATTATTATTATCTCTGTTACATATTTCTATTTAACGGGAATTTTTTTTAATTATTGATTAAAAATAAAATAATGAGAATTTGTAATATTCTTATAAAACACAAGATATATGATCCCATGATTTTAACAAATATATTTCATTCTGAAGTTACAGTTATTAAAAAAAAAAAGAAGAATTTGAGAATGCGCCCAAAAAAGAAGGCCATAGGCGGGTAATGGGTTAAAGAAAATTTATATGCAACTTGTTAGAATCTAGTATCTAGTGAGATAATATTACCTTACCTCTATCCTCTATGTTTATAAATTATATTATAAGATTACGGATCTCTCTCGAATATCTCTTTACGATCGTTTCTCTGAGAAGCGTATGAAATTCAACCTAATTAGGATTCAACTATCCACGTAATAACGTCTAGTAAAATATTCAAATATCGATTCTCAGTTTGTTTCAATGCTAAATAATGCTTTCTATTATCGTATTTTTATGTTTTTTTTTATAATTGTATTTTATATAATGAAACTTATAAAATAATAATTAATAAAATAACGTGAACACAGAATCTATGAGAGGGGGAAAAAAAGAATAACTTACGTAAAAAAATAAAATGAAATTCTATAAAAGTATAATTATTGATTTACCTTACACAATAAAATTTAAAAAATAATAATTAATAAAGTAACATGAACAGATTCTATGTAGAAAAAAAAAATAAATTTACATACACAAAATTAAATAAAATTATATAAAAGTATAATTATTGATTTACCCTACACAATAAAATTTAAAAAATAATAATTAATAAAATAACATGAACAGATTCTATGAAAAGTATAATTATTGATTTACCCTATACAATAAAACTTATAAAATAATAATTAATAAAATAACACGAACAGATTCTATGTAGAAAAAAAAATAAATTTACATACACAAAATTAAATAAAATTATATAAAAGTATAATTATTGATTTACCCTACACAATAAAATTTAAAAAATAATAATTAATAAAATAACACGAACAGATTCTATGTAGAAAAAAAATAAATTTACATACACAAAATTAAATAAAATTATATAAAAGTATAATTATTGATTTACCCTACACAATAAAATTTAAAAAATAATAATTAATAAAATAACACGAACAGATTCTATGAAAAGTATAATTATTGATTTACCCTATACAATAAAACTTATAAAATAATAATTAATAAAATAACACGAACAGATTCTATGTAGAAAAAAAAATAAATTTACATACACAAAATTAAATAAAATTATATACAAGTTAATTATTGATTCACTCTATATAATATATATATATATAGTATGTATATAAAACCTACTTGATATATATGTATGTATATATAGGTACTTAAATAATGCATCAGATCTTTCTTTGATTATAAATTGCCAGTTGCAGAGCTCGATGGAATGATAGTGCTTTTTTAAGACCCATCTTGATTAACGGATTTCAATGGTAACACGCGATCTTTAAATTCTACGATTGTACATGATCATCGTACATTTTCTTTCTCCAATTTTCATCAACTTGAACAGAGATTTAACACATAATATTTACCTACAACCCATTCATTTTCAATGAAACATAAATCCTTGAGCATTATTTTCCTCCATTATGTTTTCGTACTTAACATTTAAATTAACTTATGTTCATTTATTTAACATTTGTATATTTTATAAACAAATCACAACGTTTATTAATAATTTTGTTGATAATCTCACAAAAAATAACGAATGTTCCTAATTGTGCGTTCCCTTTTTCTTCAATATTGTATTATAAGAATAATTTATTATTTATTAGAAATACATTTATTATTTTTTTAATGAGTATCCTACAAATAATATGAAATTATTAATTATTTCATTAATTAATAATAAAATACTTTTATTTGTAAATCACTTTTCATGTGACTTACTACTAATTAGGATTAAAATATTGTCAACGTTTCTAAAGCTTAATGAACATTCCAATAAAAATGACAACGTAATTACTTATAAACCTTTAGTTAAAATTAGAATGTAAGTATCTATATCGTGAAATGAAATGATCGAGTCGATAACGACTGTTAAAATTAGTCATTTTCCGTAAAAGGAAACAAGCAATGATTCCAGTTTACGAAAGGAGCAGCGTGCAGCAATAAACAGCAGTTCTACCAATCGTTAAACAACGATGAAACATCATTGCTCTTGCAATTCTCATTATTATTATTATTCACGATACAGTGTCTCTCTTTTAACACAAGTAATAATTTTCCAATATAAATTGGTCACGTTGTTAATCGTGAAAATATTTTAATGGCAATACTTTAACTCGAATAAACGATGTTACATATATTTTCTTTAATCTGATAATCATTTTGAACGTGTCGTTTTAAATACGCTCATTAAGAAATACTATCCAAAATAAAAAGAGAGAAAGTTTAACAAAAAATAAATAAATAAATAAAAGTAATCACCGTAAAAAGCTAACCGAGTTTATCGCCGATATTTGTTCTCGTTCTGAAACAACGCTACTGTGAAATGGTTTGCATGAATTATTTACGATCGAATAACTGGCATGCGAAAATTTTTCTATATGTGGATACCTACACAGGTGTATATATATAAATATAAACGTATGGTTCGTAATGTGAGAACATGCGGGTTCAAAGAGAGACATCAACGATGTTAAACTTTAGCGAATACACACACACACCTGTGTCTTTGACACGTTTCTATCTTCGTTATTTTTGTCTACTTTTTAAAAAGTAAACCACATCTTTCTTATTTTTTAATTTGAAAAATACAAAAATGTTTTATGTATATATATATATATATTTTTTTTTTTTTCATATCTCTTTTTTCTGAATTCTTGAATTCGTTGATGAATATTTAATTTTGCTCAAAGGAGTAAAGAAATTTTACATATTTTTTTTGTTACCAACCTATCGAGTGTAAGTAAAACGTAACAACCACCATATGCTTCGTGAATATGTATATATATATATTGTTACGATATATTTCGTCTAGTACGAAAAATTCTGCTTGTATATTGTATATCTATCAGGTGAGATGTTACAATAAAGGACTCTTTGAAGGGAGTCTTATCGAATCGACAAAGACATCCATTGTATGTTGCAGATTTTATGGATTCGATCGATCCTCTCTCTCTCTCTGTCTCTTTCTCTTACTATGGATTCGGCTTACTTCGACCTAAAAATATAATGTCCTCACAAAGAATATATAGTAACATTTATATCATATATATCTATATATAGATACATATATATGTATGTATAGACTTACGTTACAAAGAACGATAAGGGAATTTAGACGAATAGAATCGATTCGAGGTTTACCGTGTGGTCTTTTAAAAGAGAGAGAGAGAGAGAGAGACTAGAAAAAAGTTCATCGATTGTTCACTTTCACGAATAGCTTATTTTCGTTGTGATTTATTTTATATCAACCTTGTATACTTTTTACAACTTTTGTCGCAACAATTACAGATTTTGATTTGATTTTATTTTTGTTTGGAAAAAAAAATTTGATAAAGGACACGTATACACATACACATACATACATATACATTTTATCAAAAAATAAGAATAACGATGAGCAGTTTTTGGTATACTCCACTTGCCACATACAAAACATGGAACAGTTAACGCAACACAATACATATATACATGTGTTGTGTGTGTGTGTGCAGGGGAAGAACAATACCGTAACGAGCATTTTGGTTCGTATACGAAACGCACCCACCAATTTTGTGGAAACAAAAGATAAAGCTCTCCTATATATATAAGAACGATGTTGCGTGGTTTTGTGTGAATATATGTTTAGAGAGATAGAGAGAAAGAGAGAAAAAGAGAAAAAGAGAGAGAGAGAGAAATTATCCGGCAAATCTAATACGATTTTTCATGCTGCAAGGAATTCTCTCGGAAAATGTTCTTTCTCTCCTTTATCAGACGATAAACCGTCAATATAATTCGAACGAACGAAGGGCTATTACTATGATCGAGACTTTCCTTTTCTTTTTCCATCTTCTTACACACGTAGGATGTATGACCGTTCAAGTTTGTGTGTACGAGTTACGAAGTCCTTTTAATAGAGGTGTCCGCCTACTACTCGATGAAAAATGAAATCATCTTTATTATTAAACTTAAAATCTCCACCCTTTTTCAAAATTCTATCTAGTTAAATTTTTATTCTTTCGTTCTTATTCATTCATTTAATTATAAATAATTTTGTTTACTAATTAATTAATTCAACACTACAAAATGCAATTAAAGGTGTATGCATGAAAATTAATTTCTTTCCACTCGAAATTGTTTCTTTGTTTGTTTTTTTTTTTTTTCATTTCATATATTAGCAATAATTCATAAAACAATTTCAATAGAAATATTATATTCATGTATTATAAATAAATTATACGAAACGTTTATTTGAAAAGTGGTGCAAATTTAAAGATTTTATTATATTTGGTCAATTCCAAAATATTAATTATGTCAAATCTGAAATTTTTTTTGTATTATTTTATCAATATGTAATTTGATTAAGTATATAAATTTCTTTCAAGCTAATTTTAAATTGGCTTGGACAAAGCACATTGACATTTTTTTAACAAATTAAATACTAACAAGTTATAAATAAAAAGTTTACATTAAAAAGTTATCATAAATACCGTGATAACTCACTTTTTTTTTTTTAAATATACTTATAGCACACTTTTAAAATAAACGGTTTATACATATATACGTATTAAAAGAAAAGTCATAGTTGATATGTTGCAGACTAAATTGTAAATTGAATTTGCTTCAGTTTTTTTTTCTTTTTTATTGTCTCCCTCGAGTGCAAAAGGATTAACATTGAAATTGTGTGTGTGAGAGAGAGAATTTATTAGACTAGTTTAGCGATTATGAGATTTGATAAAAGAAGAAAAATGACGAATGGTGTTAGAGAATACAAAAAAATTACGGACAGCTTGAATATAGTGATAGATTGACAAGGATGGATATACATATATATGTATATGTATATGTATATAAATTAACAGAACAGATGCCCTGACCTGACATTCGCTTGCTGTTGCTGCTAGCCAAAATAAACAACCTCTGCAGTGCTAACGACGGCGAAATCGATGCCGAAATTTCCGAGTTGGCTGATTGGTTAGCTAAGCTGAGCTTGGTTAGGCCATCGAGCGGATTCAATGGATAAAACCTGATGCCGTGACGCTAGCCAATAAGACATTTGGGGATATTCGAGCAAAAGGAAGGGCAAAAACCAAAACCACTATTCCCACCCTCTCATGAAGAAACAACAACCCTTTTCGTTAGCCATTTCTATTCTTTGTATGTACGAACGAGCAACGATCGAAACAAACCAGGATAAAGGAATTAACTTTTAATCCTTGATACGTGAACGACAATTACGAATATATTCTGCAGTTGAGAGACAATGATTTTATTTTCTTTACTTTTCCAGATTTTATCATGAAACATGATGCTGCTTGGTTTTAGTAAACGTTTCTTGAAAATTCGATTAAATACTTCAATATAATCGATTGATTATCGATCAATCTTAAATTCAAAACTTTAATAAAGAAAAGAAAAATATTGATCGTATAATTACAATATCTCGAATTGCGTGAAAGAAATTATCAATATAAAAATTGTATTCCAGGAAAGAAATAAGAAAATTATAAGACTCATTTTTTTTTATTCGATAAATTTCTGTATCGCGATTAATCTTAGATTATGTTAAAAATGTAAACGAAAATAGATGAAATAAATCGATAAAAAGAATACTATATATCGATCATTGTTCTGTGTCCTGAATCACGTGAGAGGTTTTTTTTTGTTTCCACTAAACACGCGACTTTAGCATGAACGACGACGTTCTCGCGTTTTCTGATTACGGTCAAGTGCGAATGTCACGGGTTCAACCTTCGCGTGGCATTATTGCAAAATTGCCCTCGAGAAGGTCCAAAGTCGTTGCTGCTACTGTGTTGCTATTGCTGACCAGTACCAGAATGGATAATAGAAATGAAGGAGAGGGTTGTGAAGGGAAGTGTATTTTGTGTGTTGGATGAAGTGGGGGTGGGAGTGGGGTGTTGGTTGGTTGCTTGGTTAATGGAAGGTGGTGTGCAGCCGGAGAACTTTACTTTCCGTGGCATCGTTTTGAACCGTTAGCAATACTAACTGTATATATGTATGCATGCATACATGCATACATGATGAATGTATGTATGTATGTGCGTAGACCGCTATCGCGACCGCCATCAACGCTCCCTTTTCCTGGCTGGCCCTTCTGCCGACCAACGTTATACACCTTTTTTTTTGTTCTTTTCTCTCTTACAAAATCAATAACGGAGAACTGCACTTCGCCGAAGGCGTTGATAAACCGAAAGTCGTCTACGATTGGATCGATCGACGAACAAGATTTTTCAATCCATTAACCGAAAGTTAATCGAGATTAAGATAAACGATCTAGAATAGAATATTTGTTAAGACGTTAAAACTCGCTGAGCTTACATTACTTATACACTGAGCATATTGGTCGAATTTTATTTTGTAGATTTTACTTTTAAATTTGTTTTAAAAATTGAAAGTGTGTATATTTTTAAATAATAGTAAAAGGTATTATTTTTAATTTTAAAAAGTATGATTAGAAATTATTCAAAACATTAACACTAGATTTACGGATTAATTGTCAATTAACTGGTTAAAAAAATAAAAAAAAATAGTAATAAAAAAAGAATTGAAGTTCCTTTGTTGAAAGATCTCTTTTGAAAAATTCAATAAATAAATATTTAAAAATAATACTTATCATAATTAATTACAAGCAGTGGTACAAAAATGTGCGAAGTGTTAAAGGTTAATAATATAATGAATGAAAATACTAGTATTTTTTATTTAGCTCTCATCATACTTGTTGTACATATTACCAAGATATTTAAAATAAACATCGATAAAACTTTCGAACGATTCCTTTATCAGCTCGATCAAATATTAATACTTCTTATGTTACATGTACCTAACAAGATATTAAAATATATTACACGTTTAATAAAATTTATTTTGTAAAAAAATGTTTTCGTATTTGTACTTGAATGGATTGATGTATGATGTATTATTGAAGTGCCTTAATCTGTGGAAAGAAAGAGGAAGAAGAACGAGGAAGAGGGAGAGAAAAAGAGAAAGAGAGAGATAGAAGGAAATGAAAGGAACAATTATTGTGGAAAAGGACTTTACAGGAGGATCGATCGATTGGTCATTGGAATCGAAAGGAATCCTAATTGTCATGGATAATCCGATTACTCGGAATAATATACTCGGAAAACATGATGCATCTGGTGTTGTCGTCGTGCGAATTCATCGGCTTGAAAAGCTAAGAGGTTAAGCCTATTGACACGTTACAAGAGAAAGAAAGAAAGAGAGAGAGAGAGAGAGAGAGAAAAAAAGATCATCCCCCTTTCGACAGTTTCCACTCGTTGCAGCCTCCAATTATGGATCACGACGTGACATTTGTATCTACAAACACGCATTGGTCCTTTTTCTTTCTTTTTAACCGATTACCCGCCACGGTACAAAAATACAAAAAAAAAAAAAAAAGAATAATTAAATTGACTGTATAATGATTTTCACAATAATTTTAACTGGAACTTTAAATATGGAACACGTGATACGATTGTATTATTTTAAGGAGACTATATTATTTCATTCTGAGATTGCAGTTATTAAAAGAACCAAAATTGGAAAATGTATTCTAAAAATGGGACATTAGCTGTCGGTTAATGAATTAAATAATTTTCCAATATCTTTTTTCTTTTCTCATTGATTTTCATCGTTTACGAATATTCTTTTTGTTTAACAATTTTTGAAACACACATGGGTTTTATATAGAAGTTCTTACCACTTCTTTAATAACATATATCGATTGAACTGAATATAAATGAAATGTTACGTTAAGAAATGTCATAAAGCGCATTTATAGTCAACGTTTTATCGATGACATTATCTTTATACACATACATAAATATATATATATATAACACATATGATATTTCTAAATCCATATAGAGAAAGAAATAATAAGAAAAGGTTATAAATGAATGAAATGATATATAGGTTAATAATATCGAAACGATAATGAAATTTTACTTTCTATAATTAACGAACTGAGAATTTAATCAAACGCAAATTCAATAATCCAACAAGGTTAGTACGTTTTACGACTTTGGATATAACAAAGAAAAAAAGGAGAGACAAACTTGCTAGAGGGATGGGGAAGGGATAGGAGGAAGGGTTTGCAATACAAATACTGATTTTGCATACAATGCACTGTGTGAAAAACATTTAATCATGCATCTAGTGCGCTTCTCGTTAATATCGATAGATAGATGACGAATGCTTCGATAGTAAATACATACGACCGTGCGTCTATATATATATATAGATATACACAGGTGTTTCTCGTTCTATTTCATCGTTAAGTTACATTTGACAAGTTCTACAAAGAGACTCTTCCACGAAACATTTTTGAGAAAAGAAATAAAATAAACATGAAAAGAACCCTATTTGGTAATCCTAATCGTATACGATAATTCTGAAGATTAGATTCCCCTATATATCCATTTCATATTACACACTTTATTTGTTTTCTTATTCCTTACCTGCAGAAGGTGATATCCTCTTTAATAATAAGGTCCAAAAAATAATAAGGAGAAACGCGAAAATTCGCGTCACTGGATCTTTCATGACTATAAATGGTACACTTTTCGAATCAAACAATCACGATAATCACTTTTTTATTGATGATGATATTGTTGTTGTTGTTGTTGTTGGTTGTTGTTATTACTATAAAAAATGTACTTTTATCATTTTTAAAGTCTCACATTGTATTCATCTCTTTGGATCTGATTAAAATGGAAATATCGAATGAACAAAAAAAAAAAAAAGAAGAAGAAGAAGAAGAATATTTTCATTGTGTATGATCTTATATTTTTCTAATACGAATTAATATAAGGAAAGGGTGGGGAGTGCAAAAGAAAGAAATATTACGAAGATATCGTAAAATGTAAAAGATCATAAAAGGCAGCTGTTGTACAGGTATATTCATACGTGCGATGGCGTGTAAAGAGATCATCGCGTGAAGTGTCGTAACATGAAAGTGTCACTCTAGTCTCTTCTTTTCTTTAATGTAATAGGGTTTTTCTTTTTTCTTTTTTTTTTTTTTTGTTCTTTCATTTTATATTTTTTTATACTGGGAGAAAAAGAAAAATTTCTTAGCAAAGGAATAAAATGGGGAATGAGGAGATAGAATCAAAAGGAAAAAATAAAAAAGAAAGAAAGATTAGGACATAAATCGAACTCGATGAACGATGCGATAAGTGATATTGAATAGAAAGAGATAAAGAGAAAGAAAGAAAGAAAGAAAGAAAGAGAGAGAGAGAGAGAGAGAGAGAGAGAGAGAGAGTAAATAAAAAGATTAGAAAGAACTACCTTTCGATAATTTTTGTCGAAGGTAAAAGTATATGTTCGAAAATTGATTAATCTTTTTATAAGACAAAAATGAAATAAACTTACGGAATATTATTATTTACAGTTAATACCAATTACAAATTGTACACTGTAAATTTATTAAATTTTTGCTCATTGTCAGTTAAATATAACGTGATATAATGTTTTTAGCACACAAGATAATTTAGAAATAAAAACATTATATATACATTTGATGAATTTAATTTGAAGGTATTAAATTATAACAAAAAAAAAACAAAAAAAAAAAAGAAAAGAAAAAGAAATGCGTGTAGTTGGTGGATAAAATTTTGTTACAACAACGGAAATAGAGGGACACTTTCAAACGTACAAATTTGTATATTACCTTGAAATTTTATCTTATTATTTTTTGTTTTTTTGTTTTGTTATTAACGATCAATGAATATAATTTCTTCTTCTTTTTTAAAATTCACATTGTATATTATTTCTTAATTAATGAAAAATCGATCGGCGTAAATTTGAAGAACAAAACGTTGTTCGAGTTTGAAGATGATAATTGCCAAAAACAATTACTAATCGATGCATGTTTTTCTTTGTTCCTTTTTATACCACGACAAAAACGTTTGACGATCAATGAAGAAACAGGAAATAGAAAAAAAAAAAGAAACGGAGATAGAGACAGTGAGAAAGAGAACAAAATAAATGACAAAATGATATTCCTCAAATAGTGAAATAAAACGTATAACAGTAAATATATAAATATGGTGGTCAACAACGTGGACTCACACCAAAGAGTCGCGGCTTTAACGGCGTCAGAGCCGACACTGAACGACGTCGAGACGCCCGCCGTTATCAGAGGAAATTTTCGGCGCGTGCGCGTGAACACGCGTGCGCCCTAAAGAAATATATTCTCCCTATGGTTGTTGTTGGTTGCTGCTGCTGCTGCTGCTGCTCTGGGAATAGGTGCGACCCCTCTTTTATACGTCCTTTCTACGCGGGCCACGTTCTAATTATTGCAAGCCAACTTAGTTTTTGGCCCGTCGAGAATAACCCCCTAATGAAACCAAACATCTTTTTCTTCGATTTTGTAAATATATATATATCACAATATTATATAATAATAATAATATTTATGTATATCTTATTATGCATTATTTTTATATAATTATATTATATATTATTTATTATATAGAAATATATCGCGCGCGTAATTCTTTTGGAAGAAATAAACCAGATTTTCATTATAATGTTGTTTTGTTATAGACAAAATATAATATATAATATAATTACAAAAAAAAAACAAACTAATTTGATTATTAGCTAATACGTGATGTTAAATATTTTTGATATAAAAAAAAAATTACTAGTATCGTTCATTCAAATATACAATATTTATAATTGAAACAATATTTATTGGATAATTTAATAAAAATGTAGTGTCTAAAGAAATCACTTACGATCGATCAATATTTTAAATTATTTTTTGTTTTGTTTTTTTTTTTTTC
Organism: Polistes dominula; assembly: GCF_049000335.1. Taxonomy (NCBI): domain Eukaryota; kingdom Metazoa; phylum Arthropoda; class Insecta; order Hymenoptera; family Vespidae; genus Polistes; species Polistes dominula. Next base: position 4,802,907 of record NW_028300963.1, read on the forward strand.
AACTCGATAAAACATGTGTAAATAAGTATAGCTTTTATTGAATGAATGAAAATTAAAGGAAAGTTTTATTCGCGTGAGTTTGGCAATGCGTTCTTTGGAGGCTCGAATCGATCTGGTTTTCTCACCTTTGACCTGTAGCCGACAGGTGGTATTCAATTTCAAGTCGATAATACTACCTCCTCCTATCTACCACTATACTTTATTCTAATTCGATTAACGCATCGATTTGTAAACGAATCTCACTTTACTCTTGTTGTCTCTTTTTATCTTAAAAACGAAGAGAAAATGTTTGTTCCTTCACCAATATATCTTTCTCTCTTTGTATCTTTCTTATTTCTTATTTTCTTTCGAAACATATAGTAATGGCGAGGGGTTTTAGAAAGCTGCTTACTCTTCCACGTGACATAGTTTGATTTAAGGGCTTAGTAGTTCTTCTACAAGCTTTTCTAGCTTTGTATTCTTTTCACGTGGCACTATGTTAGTCCTATGTCATTTATGATTTAGAATGGCTTTCAACTGATCGACGAGAACGCATTGACAAAGTGTTTTCACCACCTGCTTTTCTTATCTATTAGCGATAGAATATATTTTCTTTGAATTTTCCAAAAGAAACTTTCTAATCTTCTAATAAGATGAAATAAATTGTATCATCAAATGTATATTAAAAATAAAATATAAATTGTATAAAAATGATTAAAGTTTAATTTATTGACAATTTCATTTATCTGTTTATCCATTTTTTGTTGTTGCTATTTTTGCGATTAGATTTTTAAGAAATAAAATTTCCGATGTGTTATTTAAGATTTCGACCTAACGAAGTTACATTAATTTATAAAATAATGAACAAATGAATCCTAATGAGACAAAGGTGAATCGTTTTATAATAAATATCATTAGACAGGTATATTTGATCTGTTAGATATAAGAAACGATGCATCCGATTCACGAGAAAATAAGATAATAACCAGCTGAATAGCTGATTGGTTCTTTAGAGCAAATAGTTTAGCTTATTCCCCCTCGTTAGAACGAAACGGCCAAAAGATTAGGGAGACCAATTTCTATAATCCTCTTAAAGCATTGTTTCCACGTGTACGAAACGTAATTATTATTACTATTTATTCTCATATCTTTCTTACAAGAGAATTATATCAATTGTGTGTATAATTATAATTAGTAACCTTAATCAAAAAATGAAAATATAATAATAAATGATATAATCAAAAATAAAATAAAGTAAAATAAAATAAAATAAAGTAAAATCTACATGTAACACGAAATTTTATACGCAAGAATCTGATACTCAGATGAATATTTCTTTTTTATATGTTTCGATAAATGTTTTATTTTCACTGATGTTTTTTTCTTTTTTTTTTAATAGTTTCAAAAATTGTAAAATATGTATAAGGTTTCCTAATAAATTTGTAAGATGTAATTTTTACAAGAATTAAAATTGCAAGCACGGTTTGATAATCAATTTTTGAGAAAAATATTATTTTCGTCACATATGAGATTCTTGCATCTAATAAAAATATAAACATAAATTATTCCTTTAAGAATAATATTACAAAGTCTAAAAGAATCGTATTTAGTAGTTGGTTAACTTTTACTTTTTTCCTATTACTTGTTTTTTCTCTTCAATGTCCCTTCGCTTTGTAAAGGTTTTTAACAAGAAGATCATATCTGATTACAATTCCTTTCGTACGTTGAATAACGAAACGCGATATTTTTAGAAAAGAAGTCTGAATGTAACATAGTAGTGTATATACGTATCGAATACATGCTTATAAGTATACAGGACTATGAGCCGAGACAATGAAACCCTTGGTTGTTGCGATTAGGTATAGTCAATCGATTATCTGAACGATTATTTCTCACTGAACTTCGATTTTTTTCTCTACATTTCTATATAATTTTTGTAATTAAATGAAAGTGAACAAAAAAATATATAAATTATAAAAATTTCAATTCTAATAAATATAAGATTATTTAAATAAAATTAACCCTTTTTGAGTGGTGAATACTTTTAACTAAAATGTTTCGTAGAAACGGAATAATTTATTATTAACTAAATTCTAATAATAAATTATATTTGATAATTAAAGTTTTTCTTTCTGAATATAATTTAATTCATTAATATAAACATTACAATATTATTTTACATTAATATTAACAAACACGAATATGCGTTGATAGACTACTCTCGTAATTTTTACCAAACGCATATATGTGTCCATAGCACTCTAAGGGTTAACAGAAATTTACAAACTCAAATAGAAATTGTTCGTTAATTACTTTTTTTTTATATAAACATTTAAACAATAAAAATTCGTGAGAATACTAAAATTAATAAGAATGAATTTCGTATGACCCTCTCACAGTTTCTACACTTCGCCGGAAATGTAGTTCTATCTATCAAGAATCATAGAGATAAACTGAAGGCTGACCCTCGCGTGAAATTTCATGTTACATGTAGACTCGTTACGAGCTGGCAAATTTATTTGTTGTCACTGGACACCCTCTGTAACGTCCCTAATCACGCAATATGAAGAATAACGGGACTGAACGATTCATCAGGATGATGCTCTTGTCTTATCAAGTCTATGACCTAAACTTAAAAAGGTAAGAAACCTTTATTATTAATGAGAATAAAAAGATAATATATATTATTCAAAATGATTTAAATTTGAAGATTTCAGAGTAAGTTTTTTTAAGAAATAATTTGTTACATAATATTATCGATGATTTTTACGTACCTATCTACTGAAATGCAATTAGTTTTGTATAATATAAATAATATAATGTTTAAGTATAACCAGCACTTTACATTTTTTGACTCACTCGTTACAAACACATTTTACAAACCATTTAAAATATAATCGAATAAAATGTAAATACAAATGAATACTTACAATGTATTCCAATGAGATGCAGCTCTATTGTACCATGGTGATGCACCTCGCGTTAATCTAAAAACGCGGTATAAACGAAAATAAGAAACTATAGATGAGTTTCTTATCGCGATACCGAAATTTGATTATACGACGAACAACACTGACTCTATAATTCGCGTTTGATTTTAATTTATTACTCGCCCGATCACTGATTCTACAACTAACTCAAAGACTGCATTGCACGCAGACAAATGCAAGAACAAAAATTTCACTCCCGGTCACTTCACATGGGTCATTCGGTCCAAGACACCGATCCGTAGTAATGCAATTGCTTCGCGCACGATTGCAATCTGAAACAGAAATAAAAAACAACTCTATTAATATCATTACTATTACCGAAATGCATTGCAATTTTTGAGGAATTATTTAATACAAAAGTATACTCACTTTGATGGATGCACGATGAATGCACGATGGGTCTCCTACCCTTAGGATGACGATGAGCACACGTTTAAACTGAATAAAAGAAACTTGCGAGTTTCTTGACCGAACAAACGAAACTTTAACATGCGACGATCAACACTGAATCTACTTGTCGACTTTTTTATATTTTATTTTAACACACGATACAACACACGAGTATTTCATTGCCTACGCGCACGATTGCAATGTTCTGGAACAGAAAAAAAAACAATTAATGTCTTTGTTGTAATAAAAACCTATTGAAATTATCATAGAAATGTTTGATAGTAAAACATACTTACTTTTAGTCTTAATTAATGACTGCAGGATGGGTATCCTACCCTTAGGATGACGATGTATAAAATAAAATTAAATAAAAAGTCTGAAAAGCTGAAACATACTAAAGATTTTATTACAATATTTCCTGTAAATCATTTCTGAAGGCAGAATACACATTATAAGATAATATATTATAAAGAATCAATGTTAAATATAACTGAATAAAGTGTAACCTAAAAAGTAAACCGTTTTTTAATACCATTCAATCTAATGAGCATCTTTTTAAAGTACTAAAATTTATACGATAAGGTTAGAAATAAAATTATTCAATAATTTACTGTGTCGTTACTTTTGACGATCTAAACGTGTCGAAAGACGGAAGGGGAAAGAGATACATTACTACGTTAACCTTGGTAGTGCCGAACGTTCGGTGCTCGGTACTCGGTGCTCGGGGGTACTCGGGTGTTCGATGCTCGGTGCTTGGTATTCGGTACTCGGTGGTACTCGGGGGTACTCGGGTGTTCGATGCTCGGTGCTCGGATCTCAGCTGTTTTTCCTTTGTTTTATAAGCTATTTTTTTTATTTTCATCTCGAGAATTTTCTAGAAATATATAAACACATTTATGACTACCAGTAAGTCGAATGTATTCTTTTTCTTTCTTTCTTGTTTTCTCTTTCTATCTCACACTCTTTCTATTACACTTCTTTTTGCTTTTAAAATAAAGAGATAGACTTACCTTGATAGATGCACGATCTTAGTTTGAGAATATGTATTCGTATTGGATTCTCCCAATGCTCGGAAAACTAAAAAAAGTAAAAAATAAAATCACATTAGTACAATATAAAGAAAATTAAATATATGAGTATACGTGTACGAGTTACCTATACTTATGTATATATGCCTATATGTATGTGTATGTGACAGAAATCAAATTTAATACTATATACGATTTTTAAAGACATAATTATGAAAAATAATTAATTAGAGTATTATTAGAGATGATAAACAGTATCGATACCGTGAAAAAAAAAGATAGAAATTAGAAAAAATTGTATAAGTTGACCGTGGTGATATTTGGCGGGAAGCCGAGAAATGTCGACGATTATATTTTCACGGATATCTTTCGAAATGTTTATTTTTTAGTTTTGAAAACACTCATGTATTAAAATCTTGCTTTTAATTATCGTTTATAATATAATTTGAAGGTGTAAACGTTAGAAAATATCTTTTAATTACCTGATAATAACGGGACGACCAAATCTGCTGCAACTACTATAGATGACAAATTCAAAATGGTGGTCACTTCTCCTTCGCGGTACGTTGGCGAAAGATCGCTGTCGTTTAATTGGCTAATTAGCTGATTTATTATTTCGGACTTGAAATGACCAATCAAAAGATTCATCACGCATACAAGCTTAACCGGCACACGTATGTAATTCGTCATTCTCCTAGATCCACTTAATCAAACTCCATATGATAATTTATTTATTAAATAAATCAATTGTAAATATTACGAAATGCGGAAATAATCTGCATTATCGATTAATTATTGACGCGCTAAATTCAATATTTTCTAATACATTTTACTTATATTACAGGAAATTTTTGTCCACGAAATCATTACTGCGCAAGAACGATAAAATAATTACTTTAGAAGAAAAAAAGTGTTTAAATCTGAACGTTAGAATTTTCAATTTTCTTTATTAGGAATATTATTACCATTGCACGCATGTTCAACATTCGGAAAAGTCATATAAACAACATTGAATATATGTATTTTTATATGTATTTTCGTAGAAGACATAAACTCAGTCTAAAGGGGAATTTCGAGGAAAACGGTGCAGCTAACATATACACAGTGCTTTTAAATTACAATACGAATTCTTTTCGATTATTTAACAGTTATTTTAGTATTCTAATACAATCTTTTTATATTTCAGATTGTTTGACAGTATGTACATTTACATACACATTACACAACTATCAACATACTTTAAATATTAAATAATTTTAAACCGATAATTTTTTAAACGAAAATATTACCATAATAAAGGATATCACTGAGCATGAGCTATAAAATAATTTCATTAAAATGGAAAAAATGTCCAAATTAGAACGTTATAATATTGAATTTTCATTATTAGAATTATAATTACCGTTGGACACATGCTCAACATAAAAACATGTCATATAAACAACTTTCCTATTAATGTTTTGTTATAGAGAACAACTGCTCAGTCTATAAGTGAATTTCGAAGAGGAAGGTACTCCGAAAATATATTCCGTACTTTTAAACAATAATTGATACTTCTATCCATTAATTAACAATTATTTTAATATTCTAATACACTCTACTTATATTACAGCATAATTTACACTCGTAGTCATTACTACGCATGAACAATAAATTAATTACATTAGAATGAATAAAATAATAAAATCTGTACGTTATAATCTTGAATTTTCTTTATTAGAATTAATATTATCGTTGGACACATGCTTAACATAAAAACATGTCATATAAACAACTTTCTAATTAATGTTTTGTTATAGAGAACAACTGCTCAGTCTATAAGTGAATTTCGAAGAGGAAGGTACTTCGAAAATATATTTCGTACTTCTAAACAATTATCGATACTTCTATCGATTAATTAACAATTATTTTAAAATTCTAATACACTTTAATTATTTTTCAGATTGTTTCAACGCATATACATTGGTTTAAACGTTACATACACATTAACGTACTTTGAATAGAAAATAATTTTAATATGAATTTATTTTTTCAGTTTATCAGATGACTGTCTTTAACTTGATTGCGTTCCTGGATCGGAAGGTAACACAAAATGTTCTAATTACTTACATCGCAAATAAAATTGTATTAATATTCATTAAAATTTCTGTTTCAGAAGCGGTTTAAGGGGACCTTCTACTCTGCAATTTAAAAAAATTTTATTTTTTTTTTTTTACATTTTTCGAATGTATATATATGTAGAAATATTGTGTTAAAATTTCAAAAAGATCCGATGTTTCTAACTACATTTTTGGTGCCTGAACGTAACTACCTCGGACCGCTTTCCTGAGCGTTCGGCGCGCACGGACGACTCTTATCTTGTTCAATCCCTTTCTCTTTCATTGTTTATTCAAGCAGTTTTTTTTATTGTAATCTGTATAATCCTTCGTATTGTCAGGTATATTTTTCGGGGGATCAGACATAGAGAAATATATAACTGTCTGAAGATGATGATATATAGATTATTAAATTATGATGATGTTAATGGGCTAATAATTTGAATAAAACGTGGCCCATTGCTGGGCCCATTACTCGGCCGATAATAACTGCCGGTAATGGGCCGATAATAACTGCCATTAATGGGCCGATAATAACTGCCGGTAATGGGCCGATAATAAATGCCGGTAATGGGCCGATAATAAATGCCGGTAATGGGCCGATAATAAATGCCGGTAATGGGCCGATAATAAATGCCGGTAATGGGCCGATAATAAATGCCGGTAATGGGCCGATAATAAATGCCGGTAATGGGCCGATAATAAATGCCGGTAATGGGCCGATAATAAATGCCGGTAATGGGCCGATAATAAATGCCGGTAATGGGCCGATAATAAATGCCGGTAATGGGCCGATAATAAATGCCGGTAATGGGCCGATAATAAATGCCGGTAATGGGCCGATAATAAATGCCGGTAATGGGCCGATAATAAATGCCGGTATGGGCCGATAATAAATGCCGGTAATGGGCCGATAATAAATGCCGGTAATGGGCCGATAATAAATGCCGGTAATGGGCCGATAATAAATGCCGGTAATGGGCCGATAATAAATGCCGGTAATGGGCCGATAATAAATGCCGGTAATGGGCCGATAATAAATGCCGGTAATGGGCCGATAATAAATGCCGGTAATGGGCCGATAATAAATGCCGGTAATGGGCCGATAATAAATGCCGGTAATGGGCCGATAATAAATGCCGGTAATGGGCCGATAATAAATGCCGGTATGGGCCGATAATAAATGCCGGTAATGGGCCGATAATAACTGCCATTAATGGGCCGATAATAAATGCCGGTAATGGGCCGATAATAAATGCCGGTAATGGGCCGATAATAAATGCCGGTAATGGGCCGATAATAACTGCCATTAATGGGCCGATAATAAATGCCGGTAATGGGCCGATAATAAATGCCGGTAATGGGCCGATAATAAATGCCGGTAATGGGCCGATGATCAACTATTATTAATCGGCCAATGATCAATTACCATTAATGGGCCGTGGTTATCATTTGGATATTGAGCCCTCTATGGGCTATTAGAAAACGTCAATGATCGGCCGTTAGTTGTCATCCTTTGCCCGGCGATTGGCCATCCAAGGGCCTGTTTTCCAACTTTGTATGGGGAATTATTAATATCACTCGACTTGAAAAAAAAAAAATAAATAAAAGAATAACTCCACCCCAACTTTTCACCTTTACCAACCAGTACCCCAACTTCTTCTTCATATTCTTCTTCTTCCTCTTTCTTTTCCGCGTTGTGTTTACACTTTCCTTATTATTTTCATTTTAATTCTCATTCTAATATCTTCGACAAGGAAACATTTTTATTTCATAAAAAGAAAAAGAAATGAGAAATGTTTAATTGATCATTGAAGTTGAATTTTATAAAATAACAGATTCCCATGTTCTCAACCCTTTTTCAAAGTTTGTTTGCATTTTAATTTATTTTCATTTCAACTTGTTCGTACACTTTCGACGGAGACTATATCTTTCCTTACAAATAGAAAGGGATCATAATATCTCAAGATTCATAAAAAAAAAACAAAGATAATAATAATTACCATACGTGTTCCATCGACTGGTGTAAGTACCTCAAAACTAAGGCACTGAAGCAAAAATACAAGCATCCTCCGGCACTTTCTAAAGATGTACAGAAAGTGCTAAAGCCTATTTATGAGGATCTGACTAAGACAGAACTGCTGGAAAGATGTTTAGGTAGACATACGCAGAATAATAATGAAAGCTTTAATAACTGCGTATGGAACATGGCACCTAAACACCTGTTTAACGGCAAAAAAGTTGTTGAAATTGCGTGCAAAGTTTCAGCATGTATCTTTAACGAAGGATTTCAAACAATGATGAAGATAATGTAAACGATGGGCATGAAACTTGGGCCATCGACTTTGCTAAAAGACGCGACGACCGACGTATCGAATCTGCGAACCGTCGAAGCTCTGAGTGCTCAAAAGATACCAGATCAAAGTGGAAGAAGGCAAGACTGGAAGAAATTGAAGAATATGAACAAGAAGAAGGTCTATTGTACGGTCCAGGCATCGCAGATTAAGTTTAGGTAAGAATTTTTAACGATTTTGAGTAGAAAAAAAAAACTTTAAACGCGTTTATCTCGAAACTATGTTTTGAAATACTAGCTCCATCGTATCTCACGAACCAGTAAACCGATTCTTATAAAATTTAATCCACATATTCTACACATGAGCTGTAACAAAGTGACGGAGAGTTTTTTCTTATATTTTAATTTTTACTATTTATTTTTAGTCAAAAACAATAAAAAAAAGGTCAAATTTACGTTTTTTTTGTAATTTGTCCACCATTTTTTTATTTATTGATAAAATTTTTATATAAAACTGTCACTTTGTAGCTGAAGTCATACAGAATATAAAACCATTTTACTTTTATGTTTCAGGTAAGCCATTCTCAAGTTCTGATGGAGCTACCAAAGCACTAAAGTTTTAAGGTGTTTTTTTATACTACTGTTTTTGCAATAAAAAATTAATTAAAATGAAAAAATAAAAATTCATTTATATAGTTTAAGACTCAATTTAACAAACCCAACAACTTTTAGATCGATATCTTTTATAGTTTTCTTGGAAAAAATTCGCGAAAATAGCCTTTTTTTTAGGTGCTCAGAGTAGAAGGTCCCCTTAATGGGTAGCGGGTAAATTTTTTGTTCATAAAGGGTGGTACCATTTACGAATAAAGAATTTACTTCAGGGATGCGACCCTGCCCACGCGAGCCATGATTCTATCTTACTCCCTTACTCCAAGGATAGAATCATGTTCATTTAACTTTTAAGCTGGAACTATCGTCTTTTTTTTTCTTTTTTTTCTTTTTTGGCTTTTTGATATGCATAGATAGATATGCATGTAGCATGGGAAACTGAAGCTTCATTGTAAGGGAAGGCATCTTCCGCTAATTGTTAGACGGACCCAAGGATTCTTTTCCGTAAGTTCGCTGTTAGTATATGGTGTTGGACTGAACATTTAGTGTAGGTTTCTCCTAAATTTAGAGTCAGTGGACTAGTCCAATCGGGGGGAAACCACTTAAAAAAAAATCGTGAATAGTTCCGCTTTCAAAGTTATACCCATCCCCCTTTTTTCCTTTCCCTTTTATTTTTTAACTCTTTTTTATCCCCTTGTTTTCTGTTGCAGATTGGACTATGGTAAAGAAACGACCACAGGTGGACCAAAGGAGGATCATAAAGGAACAAGAAGTGGACTTGGTAATATAGGATAGTATAAAATAATTATTTGCATAAATAAAATTAAAATTTGTATCCTTATATAATTCTCTTTGTAGCATCGCACATGTGTAATAATTATTTTTAATGTATTTTCTTTATTTATAGGTTTCATGGAACAACTCATAATTGTATATTCTTTTTAATTATTATACTTTATTTTATGTAGATTAAAAATTATGTATATAAATGTATATAGATTGTATTTGTATAAGTTGAAGTTATTCTAGGGTGTGTTAGTTTTAAGTAACATCGATGATTCTATTGAATTTCTTTTCAGATTACATTCCTTTTTTATCATTTTGTATTTTTTGGTATTCAAATTTTTCTTTAATATTCTCGATAATAATTGTGTGAATTTTTTTGAATGGTACTCTTATGGTGGGGCCTAAGAGTTAGGTTCATTCCTTTGAATGATATTCGGATGTGGACATCTTTAGGATGCACATGCACTCGTGGGTCTTCAGAAGCGGTTACCTCCTCGTGGTTAGACCTGGGCAATGGATATTACTTTCCATGTAATATTTATCATATTTTTATATGCTATACATTCCATGGCAAGTGAAATCTAGCTAAAGACCGCTTATCATTAATATTATAATTGTAATTAGTTTCTTTCATTTTCCTAATAAATATCATATTCACATTCCTCTCATTGTTTTCCCTTAAATATTCCCTTCATATTATATTTCACATAATAATACTCGATTTATTTTGTAATAACTTTTATCATGTACATTCTATCAGTCGATTTTTTGAAGTGTAATGCGGTCGGTTTAAACACGTCTCGGTCGTGTTCGCGTTCGCGTTTGTAATAAAAAACTTTATTATAGTTTTTTATTTTCGTTACCGTCTACTGGTCATCGTCATCTTAAGGGTAGGAGACCCATCGGGCATTCATCATAGGAGTCTAGAAGTAAGTATAATTTTTCTGTCAAACATTTTGATGATAATTTCAATGTGATTTTATATTATAACGATGATATTAATAGTTCTTTTTCATTTTTCTGTTTCAGACTACCATTGCAATCGTGCGTGTTGGCAATGAAGGGATCGTTTGTTTGCATCGTTCAACATAATCGCGAATTAGAGTCAGTGTTTGTTCGCCGTATGTAAAAATTTCGGTTTTGTTCGGGAAAAGAAACTCCGACAGTTTCTTTTATTCGATTGAAACGCGCGCGCATCGTCATCCTAAGGGTAGGAGACCCATCGGGCATTCATCACTGAAGATAGAAGGTAAATTAAAATTTCTATTAAACATTTACTTTAATAATAACTTATAATTTTGAAATGATAACGATGATTCTAATCGTTTTGTACTTTTCTCTTATTTCAGAAGGGTATGCAGTGTTAGTGTTTGAATTTTTTGACTGCGTGCAATGCAGTTAATAAAAATTAGAGTCAGTGTTTGTTCGAATAATTAAAGTAAAATTAAATCGCGAAGTAGAGTCAGTGCTGTGGTCGTGATAAGAAACACGTAAAGTTTCTCCGTCGTTTGAACCGTCTACGTCATCGTCATCTTTAAGGGTAGGAGACCCGTCGGGTATCATCTAAAAAGATGAAAAGGTAAGTTAATTTTTTTTATTAAACATTTCATTAATAATTTTATATGATTTTTAAATAATAACATTGATTCTAATCTTTTTATTTTTCTTTTTTCTGTTCACAGGTAAGACGTGTTCAGGTTTTGATATTTTAACTGTCCGGTATGCAGTTGTAAAAGTAGAATCAGTGTTTGTTCGAATAATTAAAATCAAATCTTTTATCGCGAAATAGAGTCATTGTTTGTTCGAATAATTGAAATCAAATTTTTATCGCGAAATAGAGTCAGTATTTTTTCGTTTATATTATATAATTTTAATATCACGGATTTAGAATCATCAATAACTGCGAGCAATGCAGTTAATTACAATAGTGTATTTGTTCGTATAAAGTTGTTTTTTTTATTTATAACAGTCGTACAGACTGTTCGCGAAAGTAGAGTCAGTGAAGTGAAGACCGGGAGTGAAATTTTCGTGTGTATGCATTTGACTGCGTGCAATGCAGTTTTTTTTTAAAGTAGAGTCAGTGTTTTTGTTCGATTAATTAAAAAGTACAATTTTGATCGCGAAGTAGAGTCAGTGATCGGGCGGGCGTATAAATTCAATTTAAATAATAAGCGTATGTAGAGTCAGTGTTGTTCGCCGTATCAGAAAAATGTCGGTTTCGCGATAAGAAACTCATCTATAGTTTCTTATATTCGTTTATCGCGTTATTAGAGTCACGCGAGTGAGTGAGTGAGTGCAAGGAAAAGTGCATCAAGAAATTCTCCGATGGACCTGGTGGACGAGGGATGCAGCTGGGACCATTTTCTACGAAGTAGGAGTGTTTTGGAGCCACCGCAGAGCTTCTAATGCCAACTGTTCATATATCATACATATAACATTTTATTCTAATAAAATGTCACATCTATGTTATATAACATTGGTAACGAGTGAGTCAAAAATTTTAAGTCCCTCCGGTGCTCAATCATGCCGAGGATGAAAGGTCCGAATCGGCACGAGTTACTGGTTGTAATTTTTACAAGAAAAATTATTGACGAGCACATGAGTTTATTCTAAAAAAGGATTATTCCTTTTTTGAAATTGCTCATGAAACTGTATATTTCATTGTATGTATGTTTTATTAGTTTAGGATAGGTCTTCTTGTCTCTTCGGTTAAATTCATTTAATTAACGATGCAAATTAATTAAATGCACTTTTATTTTTGATTACGTGTTTGATTCGCGTTTTAGTAGTGGTGAAATCGAGTATTAATTTACTCAATTTCGTACCAATAAAGCATGTCATAAATTTCTTACATGCATTGCTTCGTAATTAGTATATTTAATCGCGATTAATTTCGATATTATAAATAAATGAGCAAGAAGACAAACCCCTTTCGCGAACGGATAGACTCTGGCAATTAAGTGGCGGCTGTGAAAAGCCCAGTTCTTTAATTAGAACAGCCAACTTAATCAAAGGAGTCGTCCGAGGTTTTTTAATTTTTTTAAATTCTTAATATCTTTTTGAAAGTCTTAAAGACTTTTAGAGTCATAGCCCGGTTAGATTTATTTGAGAATATTTAAATGTATTAATCAATTTTTTAGATTAGGATTTTCAGCAACTAATATACTAATACCCCCTTTTCTCCCCCCTATGCACGCTTCGTTCTCATCTATGCGTGTTACCCAGGTGTTACACGTATGGGTGAGAAAAAGATTGCATGGGTTATTAGTTTTTAAGTTTTCCTTTGGCGGCTGTCATTGTGCTAGTGATTGCACGGTGTACATTGCACCTGTGTGTGCGTGATAGGTGGTGCATTGTACATCGTTCGCGATTACGTGAAATACCGCGCATTTTTGAAAAAGTTATTCAAATAAAAATAACTTGTAGAGTCACGCGTACGATACGAATTTTTTTTTTTTAATAATCGTTTTGCATAGTAGAGTCACCCACATGTATTTGTGGAAACATACACGTATATAACTAGTATGCATATATATACTAGTGTATACTTGTATTTTTGCAGTAGTTTTATTTGCAATAATCACTAGCCTTGACATACGATTACAGCAACTGGTACGTAACCTTTTAGTATATAAGTTTATAAAACGTGGTTGAACTAGGGTGTCGGAGGTGCCCCGGGGCATGCTCTCTAGTGTAGGCTTTTGCACCCTGGTGGAGTGTGTGAGAACCGTGGAGTGAATGGGGGGGGTATGCATGTGTTTTTCTCTGAGTGAATGTGAAACTTTAATTTTAAGTAGGTAAGACCCCGGAAAAGCACATGGTACACTTGTACTTTGATAGTGCAAGTCTCATCTCCGGGTTTTTAAATATAGAATTGTCACAAAATTTGATCTTTTTATTCTATCATACTTGCTTAGTAAATTTATTTTGTGACAATTCTATCATTTTTAATATGTATCATGATTCAAAGGTATTTGCAACCATTTGAAAGATTTATTTTTACTTCGATTCTATCTCGAACGAGACATAATCGAAATTAAATTCGCAAAATCTTTGATGAATTTGATACTTTGTTTTAAGTATAACAGGTTTAACACTTCGCACTATCGCGATTTTGTCTTTCAAATGTTTGATATAATTCAATATAAATTAAATAAAATTATTGCAAAGAAATGCATTGCAATTTTAGTATTATTTTTTTTCAATTCGTTTTTATTACTTGATAGTAATAGTGCGAAGTGTCATGGATTAGCTCAATTAACTGCTCGGACATTCGATTAAATGTGCTCGTGTAACATGTGCACAGTCGATGAACTCTTAGTTCATTGATTGTCCACGAGCTAAATGAAATTATTTCATAGATATTGTAATATGAAATGTATTTCATTTATCTTAGTGTTATAAGCAGTTGAGAATAATTGGGTGAAAATGTCTTGAAGTCGTTTCTAAATTGTAGGACCATAATCTGGCATGTTACAACGGTATGGTATTAGAATAGAATCGATAATTTACATGGTTAATAATATTCCTTTCGACGAAGAGATATCTCTCGATCAAAAGGTAATCATTATTTTCTATGTAAAAAAAGCTCAGGATGTTTTACTAATCACATTTTTATTTTCAGGGTTGTGTTAGGGTTGGTTAGGTCGGGTTTTTTTATTCATTTTATAATTTAGAATCAGGGACGATTCTGATTCTGTATCATTGATCGTTGTAACATGCTAAATTATGAGAATACTTTTTGGGAACGATTGACGTTTTTGGTTAATGACTCTTTTCATGCTCGCACGTAGGGAATGTCCGACAGTAGGCATCAAGAAAGAAGAGGCAAAATGCCGAAGAGGCCCCCACTTAATTGTGGCTCAAGAGGGCAACTACAGACTCAATGAGTTATTTTCAAATTCAACAGCATGGTTGAATTTTTGCGAATAGCTCATTGGTCATTTGATATTTTGATTGTTTTATTATTTTGCTCGTCAATAATTTATAGTGGTTTTTAAGAATGGAAGTAATTAATATAGTTTTCTTTCTGTCATAGGTGAACATCGTTGGAATTACCACCACCAACTCTACCAGAGATTTTTATTGCTAAAAATAAATCGAGTATTTGATAAATTTGATTTTATAAAGTACAATCCCATTTAGAATCCCCCCTCACTTTAATCTCATATCACTTTTTAATTTCCAATTACCCCACACCTTTCATTTTTTCATTCTTCATTTCATTCATAGAAATTAATTATTTTATAATATTTTTTAATATATCTTCTTTTTTTTTCTAGGTATTAGGAACATAATTTTCATTTTAATTTGTTTCAGGATATGATGAATTCTAATGCACTTGTAAGTGCATCGGGTTTTTCATCGGGAACTTGCCCTTCGATGCATTCATTGCATCTTTTCAGACCCTCAAAATAATCTTTTCTTTTTTAGGTTTGTTTCCAGTTTCTTTTTTCAGTGGGTAGCGGGTAGATTCTTTCTTTGGTTTCTTCGCAAAGAAAGGTCTACTTTAGGGATGCGACCCTGCCCTATGCGAGCCATGATTTTCTCCTACCTCCAATAATTGGGAGAAAATCATGTCCCTTACCTAGAATTTCACTCACGAACCATAACTTTCCTATTCTTTTTAATATTTGGTTAACAGGGTGAACTATGATGCAAAATTTTATTCAAAAAGAGGGAGAAATGGACCAAAAGAGGACTGAATTATGGTAAAGGGTAATAAAAAATAATTATTTTTTAAAACAACTGAAGTATTTTAATTCTTTTTTCAGGTAGCATCTAATATCGTTTTTTTTTTTCTACAGGTAGCATTTAATATCTTTTTCTTTTTTTACAAGTACCATCTAATATCGTCTTCTCCATCTAATATTATATATATATTTATTTTTTTTTTTTATATTACATTTTAGGTAGATTAAAAATAATTAAATATAAAATATTCGTAATTTGTAATTTTCCTATGTGCATATATTGAAATTATTCTAAAGTTTGTTAATTTGAAGTAACATTGATGGTTATATTGAAATTCTATACAGGTTGCACTCCTCGTTTATCATTTTGTATTTTTGGTATTCAAACTTTTCTATGGTATTCTCGATAATAATTGTGTGAATTTTTTGTATGGTATTCTTATGGTGGGGCCTAAGAGTTAGGTTCTTTTCTTTGAATGATATTCGGATGCGGGCATTTTTAGGATGCACATCCCTCTTGGGTCTTCAGAAGCGGTTACCTCCTCGTGGTTAGACCTGGGCAATGGTATTTTACTTTCTATGTAATGTTTAACATATTTTTATATGCTATACATTCCATTGCAAGTAAAATCCAGCCAAAGACCGCTTACAATAAACATTATAATTGTAATTAGTTTCTTTTTTTAACTTTCCTAATTAATATCATATTTTTTTTGTATTCTTCTTTTATCTATTTTATTTATAGAAACTAATTACTTTATAATGTTTCTTAATAAAATTTATATTTCTACAGATATACTACATCGATTAAATAATATTTATGCAATTTTTATTTTATTTCGTTTCAGAAAAAGATTAATTCTAATACAAGTGAAATTAGTAAAGTATAGTTACCGTTAGTCTATTGGTTAATAATTTTAATATAATTTTTATTTTATGTTGTTTCCGGAAAAAATTAAGTTTAATGTTATTTTTATTTTATTTTGTCTTAGAGAAAAAAATTAATTCTAATAGAAGTAAAATTTTAAAAATATAGTTCCCGTTAGTCCATCGGTTAATAATTTTAATGGTTTAACTTTATTCGGTTGTAATTTTAATGTTAATTTTATAATAATTTTTATTTTCATTTTATTTTCTTTCAGAAAAAGATTAATTCTAATGCCAATGAAATTAGAAATATAATATCTATCATATTTTCTAAGTAATGCATTCAATGACAAGTAATATCGAGTCAATGGTTTTTAGTTGTGTCCACATGAGATTATCCCTTTGTTTCTTAACATAAAACCCTTCATTCTCCCTTTCTCCTTCTTGTAGATAATCCCTTAAATTACGACCCCCGGAAAATAACATTTCGACTAAGAAAATATACTTGTGTGTTCCCCTTTGCAACGATAATGGCATGTCGAGGTTGGTCTACGTATCCGAGGGGTGCATTTCAATTGATTCAATTTCGCGAACTTACTACGTACAGCACAGCAATGGAGTTCGTTGACCAGGAACTTAAAGGTACAGGAAGAAAAGCTCACATTGGGAATGTCCTTCGAGGGTAATCATTCGTTCATTAAGATCATCATTGTCATTTGTCTATTGTCTCTTTCTACATTATCGCACAGTCACGTTTCCCTTTTTGTTTTCATAGAATTTCAAGAGAAATTCACCATATTCGCGTTTCATTTCACGATTCTTTGAAAACGATAAATGAGAGAAGAACGTGGGATTACTACGTAATATTTTGTCCTTGAAAATTAATCAATTTTTCTTTTTCTTATTCTTTTCTCAAAAGATCAATACTTTTGTAAAAAAAAAAACGAGTGTGAAATGATTTTACTTTGTAAAAAATTGTCAAACAAATCTTTCATCTTTTTCTTCAATTCAAATACTTTATCAAATTTTCGAGATTTCGTTTATTCTGATTTGTTTTTTTTTTTCTTTTTTTCTAGTAAAATAGTGGAAGGAAATGTTGAGTATTTCAGGAACGTTATTCTGGGGAAATATCGATGAGTCAGAGATGCAGGAATCATCCCCTGAGATGTTATGGTTATGTGTTATAATACATATGTGAACATCTACGCACAATCATGATGCCACACGTTTCGCATTAACATGAAATATCCGTGCACATAAAATCGGTGATTATACAAGTGATCTATCATTAAATCTTCATTTAATTGCTTGATTCGTATAATTTAGGAAGATAAGAGGTAATTGTCATAAATTAAATCCAACGCTTAATATTTATGTATGTTTATTGAAAATTACTTATAAAATCAAACAACACATTTCACATCTGTGATATAATTAATTACTGAATAAACGACCTCGAAAATTACCTAATATACGATAATGAACTAGCTTAAAGCGCGATATGTTAGTTGCTTAATCAAAAGCATTTCGAATTGTCGTTCATTTCAGGTAATATCATTAATTATCAAACGATCCGAGTTTGCGTCACGAGTTGTCAGACAGGTGTGTGTGTGTATGATCAAGTTTCTAACGTCACGCGAATCTGCTAAATAATTTCATTGATATGATATGATAGACGTTTCCTTGTTTATCGAATTATTGTTCGTTCAGTTTCTTTCTTTGTTTTTTTTTTTTTTTTTAATTAAATTCCATTGACGTAGATAGGAATTATTAATTATTGATAATTAGTGATTACGTATCTAGTATTTTTTTTTTTAATTTTAATTGTAATTATGAATTATATATATATATATATAATATAATTTTTACTTTATGATTTAAAGATGTTCAATCGGAAAATTGATAGAATTGCAAGGTCAAGGCTAAAACGACGTTACGCAGTTTATTACTTTCCTATTCGATATGTCTCTTTTGATGATGATAATATAGTTTGCGTTATTACAAGCCAAGCATTTTCGTAGAGGGATTGAACGTAATTCAAGCGTATGTAACACTATCGTATCTTTCTCATAGACAAGCTCGTCCGTGTACAATTAATTAATCGATAACTGACATTAAATGTCTAGGTAGGTGTCAAGACTTATTCAAAAATTGTATGCCTGATGTATGTTATATAATTGCATTTGTGTTTATCATTCGATAAACGATATTTTTTTCCTTCTTTTTCTTGAATATTTTTTGCTGATTTTTTAACGACAATTAATTGATCGATATTCTAAAAAAAAGAAAAAGAAACACATTTTCTAGGAAAAAAACGATTTTAATGATTTGAATATGAATGTTGTTAAAACATGCATTTTGCATAAATTGATTTTTTTTCTTAAGTACTTCGTTAATATCGTTCGTCTGATTTATGATCGATCGTAAATATCTAAAGTTGCTGACCCGTTCAAAAATTTTATCCCAGACGATCAAGGTTCTAATATTATGTACATTCTGAATTCTAATCAAAACATCCAATAGTCATTTGTTCATTTAATAAAAAGTTATTAGTTTTATGCACTGTTTACAAGCGTTCTATTCTGACAACGTAGAGAAAATAAAAGGGAAAAGATTGTTACCATTTTATATTCCTTGTATAAAAATAACATAAGCCCTTATCGTTAAATTTTAAAACAAAGTATCGCTTTTAGAAAAGATACTTCAGTATCAAACAATTTGCTTATTAAACAATCTTTAAACAAATTTTAAGGATTTTTGTATACATCAAGATTTAAATCTAATTACTATTAAAAATATTGAAATTCTGAGAAAAATCATGAAATTTCATTATACGTATGAAAGATTAATTGCAACCGTTTTTTAACTTGTCAATAATCTTTTTCTAAATGTAAAAAATATAACATATAAAACCTCATAATTTTACAAAATTATTATCCTATCTAATTAACAAATGAATTTTTTCTTTCTAGCAGATAAAAAAGCTACAACGTAAACGAAAATATCCTAACGAGTTCGTAATTAATCATTATAAGATGAAATGGTAAAACACGTAATAGGAATATGTAACAAATAGGACGAAAAAAAACGTGCAATCAAAGGTAAATTATTCTAATGAATAAATTTAACGTATTATCAGAATAGGCAAAACTATATGTTTTACATCGAATAATAAAAAAGTAAATTTTATATAAATTTATATAAAATTTATAATATTATATATTTTTAATTTATATAAAATAATTTATCGATATAAATATTGTTTCGATTTATACAATATATAATATTATAATAGTATTATATAAATAGTATAATTTATATGATATTATATAAACCGATGCATATTTATATAAATATGAAAAATAAATTAGTTTCCATCAGACAAATACAGCTTTTTTTCTCATTTCGTATAAACAAGTTATAAACATCCTTGAGAGACACAAGTACATAGTACAATCTTAGATTGCTTAAATAGGCTCTATGTTTTCTCACTTTTTCCTATTTTCTATCAAGATATAGAAGATACAAGAAGTCGTTGCGTAATAGTAATTTTATAACTGAACCATTCTTAAAAGAGGAGATTCAGCAGTATTTTTAAACCATTTACTCAGTTTATAATTTTTAATTTTTTTTTAATTAAACATGTGGTATATTATTAAAATTATTGCTTTAACAGTATTTGTAATTATATTATTCAACATTATTAAATACTTAAAAAATAAATTTCGGGAAATTAATATGGTGAAAAGTTGTCCAGGCCCTAAAGCTTATCCTTTGATCGGAAATTTATGTATGTTTCTTGGTGATTTGAAAGGTACATTTTTATTTCATATTAATAATATATACACTTCTGTTATTTCTATTAAATAAAATTGTCTTAGATATAACTTATAAATTCACGAAGTCATCTGTAACATATTCTTCACCTTGGCGACTTTGGATAGGCCCAAAATTAATCTTAATATTTGATGATCCTGAAAATATTAAGGTAAGATTCATATGAATTAATATCATTCTCTCTTTACAATTCGCTTACAAATGTTGAATTTTCTTTCAATCGTTGTATTTTATTGTTGATAAAATATGTTTATTTTCTTCTAGATTATATCAAACAATCCGTATGATTTTAAAAGAAGTAAACACTATGACTTTGTAAAACCCTATTTTGGTAATGGGTTGATTACAGCTCCAGGTAAATAATAGGTTAAGGTTTCTTTATGTTTTAATTACTAAATACAATATTTGAAAAACCAGCATAACAAATTAAAGTAACAAATATTATCTTATTTAAAGCGTCAATGTGGAAAATTCATCGAGCGATGTTAGGTCCAGTATTCAAACAAAAAATGTTTTCAACTTATATGGCCGGAGTAGTTAAAAATTCAAATATACTGGCAACTATTTTAGAAACTTATAATGGCAAAAACGTAGATATCATGAAAAATATATTGTCATGTACACTTAATATAATATTCGGTAAGATTTGAGAATTTTGGAAAGCTTGATAATAAACCGTCGTATTAAAATTTATTAAAAATTGATTTTTTGTTTCTACTGACAGATTGCCTATTGGATTGTAATTTAGATTTACAAAACAATTCGGAAATAAAATATGCCGAATACGCTGAGAAGTAATAATAAAGAAAATATTTATATACTTATAATATAATACAATATTATTTTATATTTATTTACTTTTACACTTAACAGAGGCATTGTCATTATTATGGAAAGGATGATGAGAATCTGGTTACATCCGGATTTTATATTTAACATTTCGCCTCAGAGAAAGCGATTACAGAAGCTTCGATTAAATATTGATAATATCACATACGAGGTACATGTAAAATGATTTTTCTTATTGTAATTGTCTTTTTTTATTAATAAATATTCTATAGCTAAGCAAAATAAAATCTTACTTACATAAATAATTTTCATTTGTGAAGATTATAAGGAAAAAAAGGAATTAATGAAAGAAGGTAATATTCTTCAAGAATCAAAAGGAGTTGATGAAAGTAAGAATAACAATTTTATAAAATATTCTAATGTTTATAAATTTATAAATAGTATACTTTTATACCAATACTAAGAAGTATATTATATTCTCTTGATAATAAAGATAAAATCAGAAGTCCATTTCTTGAGGTGCTATTAACATCACTTTACAAGGGTGGAGAATATTCCGAAAAAGATATTCGTGATGAAATGAATACATTCATTTTTGCAGTAAGTTTTATTTTTTTTAAATAAGATAAAGTTTTTTATTTTATCCATGAAAGATAATAGACATTTTATATTTTCTTTTTTAGGGAAGTGAAACTAGTGCTAATGCAATTGCATTCTTATTTTTAATGCTGGCAACATTTCCGAAAATTCAAGTACGCATAGATTAAAAATTAATTTATATTTGTCCTTATCTTTTAAAAGTTAAATATATTTCTATACAAAATTTGTATCACGTATCATGTATCACGTGGGCATTTTTGGTTGCAGAATCAAGCATATCAAGAATTATACGATATGTATGGTTCAAGTGATGATCCTATTACATTGGAAGATACTAAAAAAATGGAATATTTGGAGCGAGTCATCAAAGAAACTTTACGATTATTTCCATCTATTCCATTGATTGGACGAACTGCATCTAGAGATATGAAAGGTACATTTATAATAAAATATTTTCTATATATATTTTTTTCCATTGACATTACTATTTTATGTAAAAATAATGTGTAATTATGTATCGTCTAAAGTGAATGAGAATTTGGTTATACCGAAAGATTGCTATGTCCTTATTTCAATTATTGGTCTTCATCGAAAAGAGAAAAACTGGAAGAATCCTTTAACATTTGATCCGGATCGATTTTTGCCAGGAAACTTCGATAAAAAATATTTTCTACCATTTAGCCGAGGGATTAGAAACTGTATAGGTAATAACATATACTTATCTATTCTTGAAATAATATTTTAATGAATTGATCAGTTAATTACATGTTTATTGAATAATGCTCTTTTAGGACAGGATTTTGCTATGCTCGAAATGAAGATAATTGCTGCTACCATATTAAGAAAATTTACTCTACACACAGATTATGCAGTATCAATTGAAGATATTAAACTGAAATTTGGTATAACTTCGTATCCAGCAGAACCTATAATATTGCGATTTTGTAAAAGATGACATTATTCATTATTTTCAATACTATGCTTCCAATAAAACAATTGTTATAATTACCTGTACAAATAAAAAATCTATACTGTACATTTCCAGTTTTCATTTATAATATCTATATTCGTAATGTTAACTACAAAATATGCAATATTACAAATAGACTTAAGAATTATACACTTTAAAATAAAAATTAAGTATATAACAGGATAACTCGAGTAAAACTTAAGTTACTTTTATCAGCAAATTTCGTATAATAAAGATATTTAATTTTATTCGTTGAAGTAAAAGAATCATTTATAATCATTTATTTATTTTATATAAAATTTTTACTTTTTTCGCACTGTTTACAAGCGTTCTATTCTGACAACGAAGAGAATATAAAAGGGAAAAGATTGTTACCATTTTAAATTGCTTTTATAAAAATAATATAAGCCTTTATCGTTTAACATTAAAACAAAGTATCGCTTTTAGAAAAGATACTTCAGTATCAAACAATTTGCTTATTAAACAATTTTTAAACAAATTTTAAGGATTTTTGTATACATCAAGATTTTAATTTAATTACCATTAGAAATATTGAAATTTTGAGAAAAATAATGAAATTTCATTATACGTATGAAAGATTATTTGCAATCGTTTTATAACCTGTCAATAGTATTTTGCTAAATTTAAACAAAATTAACATAATAAAAGTCTCATAATTTTTTAAAATTATTACTAATCTTGATAACAAATGAATTTTTTTTTTCTAGCAGATAAAAAAGATACAACGTAATCGAAAATATCCTAATGAATAATTTCAATTTGAATTTCAATGGTAAAACACGTAATAAGAATATGTAACAAGTAGGACGAGAAAAAAACGTGCGCGATCAAAAGTAAATTTTTCTAACAAATAGATTTAATTAATTTTTTATCATAGTTTGCGTTAATACAAGCCAAGCATTTTCGTAGAAGGGATTGAACGTAATTCAGGTTACGTATGTAACACTATCGTATCTTTCTCATAGACAAGCTCGTCCGTGTACAATTAATTAATCGATAACTGACATTAAATGTCAAAGGAGGTGTCAAGACCTATCCAAAAATTGTATGCCTGATGTATGTTATACAGTTGCATTTGTGTTTATCATTTGATAAACGATTTTTTTTCCTTCTTTTTCTTGATTATCTTTTGCTGATTTTTTAACGACAATTTATTGATCGATATTCTAAAAAAAAAAAAAAAAAAAAAAACACACACATTTTCTAGGAAGAAAACGATTTTAATTATCCGTATATAAATGTTATTCAGTTCGTACGTGATCATATCAGAGTTTCGTTGAATTCCTCGTTTGAATTGATTTGACATTTCTTATTTGTGGAAAAAAAAAGTGAAGAAATGTATGAATAAAAGTTTTACTTAGGTTTTATTAAAGTGGCAAAAACGATTTTAATGATAGCTACATAATTTTCATTTTAGCTTAAATTATTATTACTATCTGTGTTTTTTAAATGAATTTCTTACTTTAGTTTCACGAATTAGGAATATTTAATATTTAATTTATATCCTAATATTGTTTTATTATCATTAGCAGACAGTTTTTATTGTGAGATTAATTATAATATTTTTAATTTAATTATCATTATCCTTTTCCTAATTCTTATAGATAAAGTCGTATCTATCGTCGATAATTTACCGACGTTTTTATGTCGGTAATTTCATTCTCTCTTTGTTATCGACTGCAAAATAGTTATTGTAATGTAATTATTAGTCGACAAAATAGTACCATTATAAAATGAATGTATGTATGTGAACAAAGATTTCACTTTTTGTGTAAAGAGTTTATCTTAGTTTGCACCGAGACCACCAGTGGGCAATAGTTGGTAAAATACTGTATTTTTTGATAATATTGTATTGTTCTTTAGTAGTACTGTACCTTTCTTTGATATTATTTTATCTTTCTTTGATATTATTTTACTGTCATCGCGTTGAGTACCTACTATCGTCCACTGTTAATCCCAGTGCTAATTAAGATGAATTTTTTACATGAATAATAACATTTCAATGTTCTAATATTTTCTATATTCTTTCCTTTTGCGGATAATCAATGTCACGTACAGTCGATAAAACAGTTTTACGTCGATAAAATTTTCTTTTTACTGTGCATACCATGTCTTAATTTCTTTTTTACAAGCTTTTAAATCATACTTCCTTTCCTTAAATTCCTTGTATTTTTAACTTTAACTTATATAACAAATGACAAAAATAAATAATTACACGTACTTTGTAAGGAATAGAATTTTCTTTCATTGATAAAAAAAAAAAAGAAAAAACAAAGTAACAAAATTACATATGAATAATTAGAATTTGTTGATTATAACTTTGATTGCGTTTCAGAGTCCTTTTTACTTTTAAAAAAAATTTTTTTTTTAAATACTTTTCATTTCTTCGATCATGTTATTCAGGACGTTGACCTTAGCATGGAAAAATCCAACGACGAACATGGTGCTTATTAATTTTCACGCGCATACTCTTAACGCTTACACGCTAGCGAACACACGTACTTCGAAAACGTATTCCGTGGTACAAGTCCTTGTTGCTCGGTCGCATAACTTTGCATAGCAATCGAGCTGTGGAACTTGCGCTCTATTTGCCACGATCCGGACTTTATAACACGGACGAGAGATTAAACCGTAGGAAATAGAGCCAAAGAAAAAGAATATGCATGGATAAGTTATAAATAGTTGTATATATATATTTACAACTAAAATTATCGATTAATGTGAAAGATTTCGTATGGTTGGTTTATTAACAAAAATTGTACGGTGTCCCATTTAGATCGACACATTTTTGTTACTTTTATTTTTTTTTTTTTAATTTTTTTTTTTTTGATTAAGAATAAAGAATATAATAATTATCAACACTTTGGTTACATTTGACGTATCAATACGTCATGCATTTATTTGGATAAAGACTTACATGACGTTTTGATACGTCATTGAAATTGAAACGAAATTTAATTAGTTTATTTTGATTTATTTCAAAGTAATGTGTGTGTGTGTGTGTGTAATTTTTATATTATTATAATTAATTATTATAATATGTAATATTATATTTAATATTCATTTAAATTAATTTAAATAAATTAATTATAATATAATTATAATATAAATTAATTTATATTATAATTTAATATAAATAATAATTAATATATTAACGATACGCATTACGTACGATATATTAATATATTAATATATTAATGTTAATATACGTTAAAATATTAAAATATATGTTTTATATTAATAAATAATTAAATTATATTTAATATAATTATATATTATAATTAATTTATATAATATATAATAAATTAATAATATATAATATAATAATATTAGGGCATAATTAGAATTAAGTATATTGTCAAGGGGAACGAACATGTAGGGAGGGCCTTCGGGGTAAACACCCCAAAGGGGTATACCTGAAATAAACTTCTTCTTCTTCTATATAATATAATAATAATATAAATTAATTATAATATAATTATATTAAATATAAGTTAATTATATGAAATTATAATAGAATTATATTAAATTATAATATAATTAATTAAATTATTATTAATTAATATTTCAAATTTTTATATAAATCATTTCATACAAAATATAATTGAATATTTTTATTAATTTAGTTAATGTTACAAGAATTATCATTGAAACGGGTGGCCCTGTAATCTCGAAAGGCAGGAAGGAAGGAAGGAAGGAAGTTACGTCGTTCTAAGTTCACGTTGGGAAGCTAATCTAATACCTAAACATCGTGTAAGTTTGGATGTTTATCTTTCTAGCAATATCGAAAGTTAGCTCTTCCGCACTTTGGATGCATTTCATGTGCATACACGTATGTATATATATATATATATATATATGTATGTGTATATGTATTTCAGTTAAGATTAGCTTTGAATATAGGTGGGTTTGTTAAAGGAAACATTGACGTACAACTACAATGATCGTAGAGACTTTTTCTATTAAAAAAAAAAAAAAAAAAAAAAAAAGACAAAATTGGTATTATTAATTGGTATGACAATTCGTATACGATGAAATGGAGATAACGATCGTACTAATTAACCACCACTGTAGACAACCTGTAATAACTACCTTATCTCAACGTACACGAGCTTGCATTAGATCATACAGCGGGATAAGTATTGCCACAACATTAAGCTGTTATCGCTTAATTTCCCATGAAATCCCATTAAACGAAAGCACACACACAACCTTGCTTATATTTTGGGTATATTTTCTCTTGGGAAGGGAAATATAACCTACATATATGAATATCGTTTTCTTTTTTCGAAACATTAAACAATGTTCTTAAAATATAATGAAAATAACACACGTTTATATGAAACACGTGTAACGAGTATACAAAACAAAAGAAAAAAGAAAGATACGAAAGGTTTTTTTTTCTTTTTTTCTTTTATATACAAGAATATTTCTCTACTTAATAAAAAAAAACAAAAACAAAAAAAAAGTTACAATATAATAATACAGTTATAAACAGTTACAGTATAATTATGATATCGTTTTATAAAAATTGCGGAATATTACAATACTAACGTAAAACTATGATTAAATATTACAACTAAAAATGTCAATTAATATTACGTTGATTAAAAAAAAAAAAATATAACAAATGTCTTCTTCTTCTTCTTTTTTTTTTTCTTCTTTTTTTTTTTTTAATTTTAAATGATATTTTTAATGAGATTTTTATCATACAAATAAATTTCGATCGAAAATATTACAATAAAGTTAAATTTATGATTGATTTTTCATGAACACGTTGAAAACATAGATAGATAATTATTTCAATGAATACGTTTAAACCTTTAACATTTACTAACAAATTATACATAAAATAGTGCTAGACGAAATAAAGTGGACTTTATTTTATATATACAGCAGTAATAGCAAACTAAGCTTTAGAAAATATCGTACGTTTAGTTCGCGCAATTGGAGAATTCGAGTCGAATGAACCGCACGCACGCGAGTGCATCGTTTGTAAACGAAGGGTCGAAGGGTGGCAAAGAAAGAGGAGTAGAAGAGCGGGAAAGGGACAGGGGGGGGGTAGAGAGAGAGTGGGGGGGGGAAGAATTGCAATGGAGAAACTGCATTCCGTAGAGAGATAACATCCGACAACGAGGAGAGAGGGACCATAGTTGTTATCCGGTATAATGATTTGCTTGGTGGAACTTTGCCAAGTGGGTCATTCTTGTAATTGTTGTCGCTTCGGTTGCCTTTCGAGAGTCGCGTTTTGCGAACGAAATGCAATTATCATGGACTAGAGAAAAGAGAGAGAGAGAGAGAGAGAGAGAGAATCTACGCAATACTATAAATCGTTCCAATTATATCTATACCAATATTTCTTCCTTTCATATATATATATATATGTAATATACTATGTATTAGGTAGACCGGAAAGTAATGTCGGTAAAACAAATACCCAATTTTGTATATTTTTTTGTAATCAATAATCGATCGATTTTCATCAATTTGATATTAAAAATTGGCATACTAGATGAAGAAAGGTTGTTAATGATAACAAGGTTGATTATGTTATTGATTAAAAATCTAAATTTGTTAGAAATTTATTTGTTGCAATTTAAGGTTAGGAGGTGACATTATTTTCCGGTTCACCTAAATATTATACTATTTTTGGTAATATAGTAATATAGTAGTATACTATAATAGTTATTATAATTAGTATATTATATATAGTAGTTTTTAGTAGTATAGTAATATACTATATATACTAAATATTATTTATTATTTATTATACTAATTATACTAAAATAGTATAATACTATTATATTATTTTAATAAAAAATTAAAAATTGATAATTAACAATTAATAATAATATAATTGAAATTATAAAAATAATATATATATATATATTATGAATATTAATATTTATTTAACGTCTTTTTTAACCCTGCCCCACCTTTCCTTCGTATTCCTAGTTTCATTTTGGTTAATCTCATATATGGTTTGTTACCCAGTCATAATAAAGTTATTGAAGTGTTGTTTTATATGACACATGGGATAAAAGTGTACAATTCTTTTGTCATGTATTTATTTTTTTGTTTTTTTTGTTTTTTTTTTTTATTAGGAAATCGACAAAAGCGTACGTTTGTCAGGTACATCCTACGAAAAATGTTTTTCACAGCCTGATACATGCCACTCATTCTATCATTCTCTTTCTTTCTTTCTTTCTTTCTTTCTTTCTTTCTTTCTTTCTTTCTTTCTTTCTTTCTTTCTCTCTTTCTTTCTTTCTTTCTTTCTTTCTTTCTTTCTTTCTTTCTTTCTTTCTTTCTTTCTTTCTTTCTTTCTTTCTTTCTTTCTTTCTTTCTTTCATTCAGTTATGTATCAAAACGCGATAAAAAAAAAAAATATATATATATATATTTAAATATGCATATACATATATATGTATATGTATATGTATATGCATCTTGTTGTTCAAAAATATTTCGTAGATATAAATCATTTTTATCTATAAAATCATTCGTAAGAATCTTGTTTGCTATGCGAAACTCTCTGGCGATGTCTTTATTGGTTTTGGAAGTAGAAACGTTACCAGGATGCAGACTAAAAAAATTGATTATCCATACATAAATAGAAATTATTTAATTTAGACTTTATTTAATCGTTTAGATACATCTTTAAAAAAAGAAAAAAAATATTATTTTACGATACTTATCTTATCTAAAAAAAATAAGCTTTATTATTTTTTTTATTTTTTTATTTTTTTTCAGAAAAAAGCAACAACAACAAAAAAAAAAGAAATAAAAATAAAAATATTATTCGTATTATCGCGCGATAAGTATAATTATAAAGATATTATATTCGAAGCGTGGTTGTTGTGTTGTTTCCCCTAATATTCTGTATATATATATATATTTATCATATTAATAGAATATGAAATAATAATAATAATAATAGTAATAATAATCATAATAATACGCGAGTATTAAACGAGATAAAGTAAGTATCGATTATAAAACAAAACATAAGATATAAAAAATATAAAAATGAATAAAATATAAATACTTACCTATGAAAAAACAGGCCAAACCGAGAAATGCTGCTAAACACTCGAAGTCAAGTAGAGCTGAGAAAATGACATTCCCCAATACGACTCCTAAGTTTCCGGAGGACGTGATAATACTCACGCTGGTGGCCCTTAAATTAATGCAACGATTCGGTTAACGGAGCACGTCGCGAACCTCTTGTATTTATAATGGCTTTTTATCTATCCTTATTTCACTGAAATGTAACCTGATAGAGAGAGAGAGAGAGACAGAGAAAGAGAAAGAGAAAGAGACAAAAAAATACCGAAAGAATGAAAAGAAGGAACGAGAGAAAGAGAAAGAACAGAAAAAATGAAGAAAGAAAAAAACCTTTCTCGTTTTCTCACGAGATTAATTCTATTTAAAAACGAGGCAAAGTATGGAATAACTAAACGATTAGACTTATTTTACATTAGGGGATTATCGTTATTTTTAATCGATCAACTTTTTTCATTTTTCTTTGAATTCTACATTTTTCGAAATTTTGTCTATCAATCGAAGTGTATTAACCCATTACCCGCCAATGATGGCTCTTTTTTTTTGTGGACGCATATTGAAATTGTTTTTTTTTTTTTTTTTTAATAATTGCAACTTCAGAATGAAATATATTCGTTAAAATTATGAAATTGTACTTTGTGCTTCATGAAAATATTACAAATTCATACTATTGTATTTTAAATCAATAATTAATGATATTAAATAATTATTATATTTAAATAAAAACAACAACAACAACAAAAACAATAGTTGGAAAAATAGTTCTATTTGGATTAGTATGAATATCATTATACAGTTAATTTAATTTTCTTTTTTCTTGCATTTTCGTGATTATAACGGATAATATAAATTAAAGTATAGAAAAACAAAAATTATTGTATTTTAAATCAATAATTAATGATATAAAATAATTATTATATTTAAATAAAAACAAAACAAAACAAAAAACAATAGTTGCAAAAATAGTTCTATTTGAATTAGTATGAATATCATTATACAGTTAATTTAATTTTCTTTTTTCTTGCATTTTCGTGATTATAACGGATAATATAAATTAAAGTATAGAAAAACAAAAATTATTGTATTTTAAATCAATAATTAATCATATAAAATAATTATTATATTTAAATAAAAACAAAACAAAACAAAAAACAATAGTTGCAAAAATAGTTCTATTTGGATTAGTATAGATATCATTATACAGTTAATTTAATTTTCTTTTTTTTGCATTTTCGTATTGTGGCAGGTAATGGGTTAACGAAAGATTAAAAAAATAAAAACAGTAAATAAATGGTTAAATAAAAAATGTTGGTAAAAAAAAAAAAAAAAGAAATGAATGATGTAGAAGATTATATAGCGATCTGGATTGAACCGCTTACGAGATAGATAAAGTTTATAAGATGAGTGTATCTATAATACTTTTTTATTTGCTAGGTATTTACCTTAATGGGATAGGAATAACGTCGGCATTCACCGAGGTAACGATATTACTCGCTATTCTTGATGTCACGATAACGGCGGCTGCTAACGTCAGCATATAGGGAGGTGCCTGTGCCCAATTTATTCCAAAACTGCTTGCCAGTGATATCAGGAAGGCCACAACTGCAACAGTAGCATCTGTTAATCCATGGATTTAAACCAAGACGTTATTTCGAATTGTCCCCCTTTTCATTCTATTATTCAAATTCTATTCTATTATATCAAAATTCAATGTCACATTGTTGATTTTCAATGAACTTCAAAATTACTGAACCATTTTTTTTTATTTTGTGTGATTTTTTTTCAATTTATTATAGTATTGGGATCTCTGGCAGGGGCGTGACGTAGCAATTCGACCTATCTATTCTAATTTTGTATTTAGCCACCAGATAGCGTATTCAAGTGCTAGAGATCCCAACATAGGATTGTTTTTATTAGGGATTATTTTGTATTTTTTTTTTTTGCTAATTTATGAATTTATTATTTAAAGGTTATCTAGGTCTCTAGGTTGTTTAAGTATTCAATAGATGGCGGTGTATTTCAATGTACATACGACATAACCTTACTTTTTCTATTTTTTGTGTGTGTATTATTATTTTATATATTCCATTATATTATGATATTATTTTGTGCATTGTTATAATTTACTAAATAGTTTAGAATTAAATTAAATCAACACACTTCATAAGAAAGCCACAGCAACGTGTGGTCGGAGTATCCTAGTGAATATATAAATTATTAGGTGAGCTCTCGGTATCTTAATTGGATTAGACGTATCTACGTTAATTAGATAAGATTACAATAGATTTTTGAAAATTAATTGAAAGATTTTATATATTAGTCTTATCAGAAATACAAAAGATGATTGTTCTAATATACAAAAGAGTCTTTTGTTGAAAAATTAAATATGAAATATAAGTACTTACATAAAATAATTCTTTTTCGTAATCTATTGGTCATAATAAATCCTACGAGAAAACCAAATAGTACAGCTGACGAGGCAATGATCGTTGAATTTTGATAAACGGATGGATTAATTTTCCACTAGAAAAAATAAAATAAACATAATTACACACGCAATATAATATAGGTACAGAAATCGTTTAATTAACAATAAGAAAACGTGTTAATAATTATTATCAAATGATCGGTGTGATATCGTTGTGTAAACTAAAAGTGTACGCCTTGTCTCGATTATCTCGTATCTTTCGAGCAAAAGAGTTAATCTTGCTAGTTTGTATCGTCAATTTATTCTCACCTCGAAGCATGCATCGTCAAAGTTTGTACAATTTAAATATGGTCTGCCAGGTTTAGCAGCATGCCGATCCAACATTTCACATATCGTTGGAGCTCTTCCGGCAGGTTTCCAATGTTCGTAATCATAGTTGTTTAAAATGATGAACATATGTGGTACCCATAATCTCATAGTATTAAAACTGTAAGAATATACATATATATCTTTCAACTCGTATCTTTCTACATTATTACATATCTGTAATGTATTAACGATTATAACATGACAAATAAATATTATGTCTGTAAAATATTAAACTTCATATTAGGGGTACCGACAAGTAATCAAACATTTTTCAATGAGTACACTCACATTTAGTTTGTGTCAATGAACAATCGAAAGACATTTTACAAAAGGAATTGAATAGTTTTCTTTACGTAAGGCAAAAAGTGTTTGAAAATGATGAAACAATTTTTTGTTGATTAACATTTAAAATTTGTTCAATAAATAAAAAGACAAATATTGATTACTTTTCGGTCCCCCTAATATATATTTATCGGTATAATTGTATCTTTTAATAAAAAGATATTTTATTTGTACTAATTTTTATCTTCATTTAAAGCATATTATATATACTTATTTGCAATATACTCGAATATCATTTACATCATTTTCCTATTAAAATATATTTTTTTCAGACGTTATTAAAACACACAAATACACACATACTTAAAACGATATATACTTATTAAACATTTACGATATTTTAATGGTAATTATTTGAAATGAAGAGAATAAAAATAAAGAAATGCAAGAAGGTGAATGACAGTTTGACAGTTTGCATTGGGGAGTATTATTATTATTATTCACACATACACACACTTACCCTAGCATACTTCCAAATTGTAGAAAAGTTAGGACGGAGAAGGCTGACAGATAAGGTGCCGAGAACAATAGTTTAGTGTTGTAAAGGTCGATCCGAATTTTTTCGAGACTTGCCCTTAACGTCGGCCGTGGTAATTGCGACTTTTGGACGAGCAACGTTTTTATCTGTAAAACGAACGTCGAGAGGAGAGAACAATGGGATACCGTCTAAAATACAGTCGGTGAATTATACATATCCCGACGTTTGAACCCCCACCCCTCCTCCTCCTCCTCCCCTCGTAACACGCCCGTAGTACCGGTATCTAAATGTTCTATTCGCTCGGAAAATCCGATTTTTCGCGTTTCTCTCTGTTTTCTCGAGTCATACGTGGCGATCTCACCTCCCTTTTTTTTTTCATCCCTTTTTCTCGCCACGTGCTTTCTCACTGGACGATACGGTAAATAAAAAATGTCGTTTGTTTTCCACGTACGAGGAGGAGGAGGAGGAGGAAGAGGTGAGTGGGGAAGGGGATATCTCTTTTTCTCATGGTCGTTTGTTAAAAAAGTATCAGGGAAAGAGGTGTAGGAGAGAACGAAAAAAATATATGAATCACACACGCGTTATTTTCGTCCTATCATAGGCGGAGAGAAGAAACTCGTTGACAATTTAAAACGACTGATAAGACATTGTTCACGTCGTTAATCTTAATACGTCATTATAATAAATCAGTTGGAAAATATTATATTACCTCGGTAAATTATTTCGATTTGTTCTCGTTCATTTGTACGTTCGTTCGTTCGTTCGTTCGTTCGTTCGTTCGTTCGTACGTTCGACGAATGATTTATCGTTAATTCATTTATTAATAATTTATTAATTATGCATTTAGGATATATATATATATATATATAATATTCTAATATTTGTACAATATGGTAGTAAACTTCTCGAGGATTCAATTTTCAATAAAGTATTGTTTATATTAATTATGTGAATATTTATTAATGTAATATTTTTGGTAATATTTCAATTATTAGATATTTAAGCAGATAATATTCGTAAGAGAGGTAGGTGGGGTGGTGGTGGTATTCTTATTTAATGTCTAATCTTTTACGGAAAATGATTCTGTGGAAAATACGTGAGAGAAAGAGAGAGAGAGAGAGAGAGAGAGAGAGAGAAAGTAAGAGAAGAATGTGAAAATTCAGACGATGGCTAAATATTCGTAGCTTCGTCGGTAGGAATGTCAGAAATTTTGATTATTAACGCGATCGTTCGTCCGTAAACGAGTCCCATGAGATACTACGAGAGCGTAATATTCAGTAATTTACGAGCATTGATTAAACCACGTCGTTAAAATAGTCTCTATTACCCATGCTTCTTCATTATGACGTACGTTGAATGACGAGTTAACGTTAAAGTTATCGCAAATGATTTTTTTCTTTTTTTTGTTTTTCTTATTAAATTTTCTAACGAAATTTTCCTAACGATTTTTATTAGGATAAAATCGTGAAACGGAGGAAAATGAATGAAATTCGTTGGAAATTGTGGGAGGGTAGTACGAATAAGAAAGGAGAGAGAAATGTGATAAAAAGAAAAGGAAGAAAGATTTCGAAGAAGCTCGCGAAAAGAAAAGTTATTTCCTTACTATCGCGTGCTACCGTTATAATTACTTTTACGATCCACGAACTAGGAAAACTTTTCTTCCTATCTTTTCTTTCCTTTTCTTTTCTTTTCTTTTCTTTTTTGTTATGTTCTTCACGTTAACAGTTCGCGTAAATTCGATTTTGTTAAAGGAAGGGTTCGATAAAGTTTACGCGTGTTAGGTGAAACTTTTGCGTTAAAACTCGTCTTTAATTAACCGATCGACATGATAGGAGAAAGATATACCGGGTGAGTCGATAACAATTGTTTTTATGAAAAGAAACAAACAAAAAGTAAGTTTATGTTTGATTTTATAGTTAAGAAGAAGAAATGATTGATAATTAACCCCTGTCGGTCATAAGTTACGTGAAAAAGTTATTTACAAATAAAAATATTTTATTTAATAATTAAATAATTAATAATCTTATATATTTGTAGTAATCCTTTTTCTTCAAAAAAAAAAAAATAAATAAATAAATCATTTATAATTAATAATCAATTATTCTAATAATATTAAACAATTTTGTTGCATAATTTACCGAAACCACTTACAACTTACAATCAGTGAGAATCATCAATATAAAAATCTGACGACCGATAAGGGGTTTTTTTTTCTCTTTTTTTCTTTTCTTATTGAAAAATATATAATCGTAATAATTTAATTGTTGTTGACCCAAGTCTGTATAACATCTACATATCGATTAATTACGAACCTTACCGGGAACGTATCGGCCGGTTTTCGGGTGTTCATGCAGTACATCCTACGAAATAGTTTCAAAGCAACATCCTGTCTTCCCATTTCCATCAGGTGTTTCGGACTTTCAGGTAACATGCTAGCTGTCACAAATCCGAGAACAGGTGGTATTGAACAAATCAGCAAGTAAATTCGCCAGCTGTTGTAAGTTTTACCGAATACATCGACTTCCAATTCTAGGGGTAGGATATTGAAACCCAAAGCTATATATATATACATTGAAACAATAAATTATTAATAATAATCAATAAAAAATATATTAATTATGAATATCAATATTATTATCGAATGAAATCATTTCAATTAGTTACTATACGTAGAAATAAATTGTATTTTCTTACCTGCCGGTACGATAGTTCCCATTGAAAACACAAAACCAGACCAAGCGGCAAAACGTGCTTTGTATGTTGTAGAATGAAATTCTGTTAAGTATCCCATTACCATCGATGGTGGACCACCTCCTCTGAAATTTTCCACATATATGTGTATACATATGTATATGTATTGTAATTATATGCGATATAACATACGCAAACAGCAAAAATAGAGTTGCATCGAGTACGAATTAGTGAGTATAACCTCAGGCAAGATAAGAAAATGACTAAGCTTGCGAAACACGAGGAAAAATTCTATCTACGTGTGTGTATATGTTTCATTTGTCGCATGTTAGGTATTTCTATCTTTTCCTATCACCTTCTATATTATTTTTCTTCTTCTTCTTCTTATTTCTTTACTCACATAATGCCGCTGATAAATTTGATGAGTAAAAACACGTGGTACGAGTCTACAGCAGTGCTCAGTATATTTAGGATGGAATTTGCTAGTAAGCCAAGAACGAACAAGGTCCTTCTACCTACGTAGATTGTCACGTAATCCCACAACGAAGCAGTGGCCAACATTGCTGTTGGGATATAACATAAAAATAAATAAATAAATAAATAAGCCTTTTACAAATATCAATTTTCTTAAAAAGATCATTCAACTTTTTAATACATGAGGAAAGAAGTCTTTTTTTTATATTTTATCTTACTTTAGTCGGAGTAATTTGAAAAATAATTTGATTATTCTGTCAAACGAATACGTTCTCATTTGAACTATGTTACGTTAATGCTATTTATCTTATAAATAATAAGTATATTTTCCGATGGTTAAGCGCAATAACGAAAGATAATGCAAATGAAAATTATAATTAATGGATTATTTAAAAAATAAAAATTGTGTTACCTATAAATGGGAATGCTATGAGAACGCCTTTTCGAAAAAATGTTAGTTGCAAGTCGCATTCTGCTGACGCTAAAATAAATGCCGGTGATGTTGTGTCAAATAGTGCAGTCCACGCGATTGGCACTGCTGCCACGAATAATAAAATGTTGAATAATCCAAAACCTAAGAATAAATATTTGGTTTGCATTTAAAAACTTGTAGAAACATATTTCGATAATTTAAACGTTTGACAAAGTTGGATAAATCGTTTTTTAATTAATGAAATTAATTAACAAAATATGAGAATGTGAACCTTATAATAATACGACGAATAGTAATTCATTATTATCTTTTAATAATTATTAAGGATACATAAATACTTTCATATTTATAAATAATAATTATCGATGAGAAAACGTACCGGTAACCGAAATGGCTTTTTCATAATTGGCGGGTTCATCGACATTGTTGACGTTACCTTAAATAATGCGTAGAACGTGAAATATTATTCAGAAGAATTAATTAAAAAAGAAAATAATACAAATAACATATCATATGACAATATCAATTATGCAAATGTAGAACAATTGTGAGATTGATTCTCTTACCAGTTATAGTAGAGACCTTATTATTCTCCTCTGATGTTTCTCTGACCATATCCAAAGATCAAGGAGACAATAAGTTTGACGATGAAAATGAAAATGATTAACACGATGAAGAAGTAGAAGAAGAAAATCGTTCGATCCAGTCGAACGCTTCCACGCGTTATACAACAATATATATATTTGAATTATATATAAAATCGAAGATGGATGAATCTGTTGAAACAGATGAAATAAATCCGTGACGATGAATCCAAACGAAGAATAGAGAGAGAGAGAGAGAGAGAGAGAGAGAGAGAGAAAGTCCCGGTCACCCTTTTTTTCTTCTCTCGCGTAGCAAAAGTTGACAAATATAATTTCTTCTTGTGTATTGAAATCTAAAATGTTGAATTATTAGAAAAAAAAAATTATTTATTTACGTGATGTAACACGAACGACATTTTTGTTTAAGATTCGCGAGAGTGAGCGAGAACGGGACTCCTCCTCGACAAAAAAAAAATCACTTCGAGAAACACTCGATAGCAAGAAGGAGTGAGCTTTACTGGCAACTGTCCCGTGTGTTCGAAACCTAAAGCCCACCACCCGACACACACACACGTACACACATACACACGCACAGTGTCTGCGACTTGCCAATAAAAACGGGTCAAACGATTCAATTGATACGCACGCACACACGCATGCACTCACTCACTCACGAGCATCTTCTTAAGTTACTTTTAATCATTTCAAAGACCAAACCAAAAATGTTTAGGGAATCCCTCTACTTTTTTTTTTTGTTAGTTGATAACAAATATAAACAGGTTTTGAACAGTACTTAACAAGCTATTTTTGTATGATATATGATGATTTTTTGTGTCCTTCTCTTTCTTTCCTTCATCGTTCTATTTTTTTTCGCTCTCTCTCTCTCTCTCTCTCTCTCACTCTCTTTCGCTTTCCCTTTCACTTTTAATTAATCGTTTTTTTTTTGTCAGGGTTACAGATAAAAAAAACAGCTTTAAATTAACTCTACAAATGATTCCATATTTATGTCGATTAATAATGAATCGTATTATTATTGTGTAACATTATTGATATATAGTTGACAAAGAAACTAAATAAAATATTAAAATGAACGTAAAGCGTGACACTACTACCATTCAATGAATTATCGCGATTAGATCATATGATGATGACACGTGACAATGTTAGTAACCATACATACTAGCATGATTTGTAGCAATGCGTTTGGTATCTTTGGTTATATTAGTTTCTTCTTTGATTACGTCAACTATATTACACGTTGTAAAAGATCACGTTGATTTACACTTTACCACGTTACTTGTATTTGATTTTCATTTGCACCGTTATAGAAATGGAACATCGATATTCCTCGTTGGGTATTATGCAGGTATCTTAAGAAAATCCAATTTGAATTCTCTTGCTTCCGTAAATACTGTGATATATAATGACGTCATTAATATGTGATCATCTAATATTACAATCGTTTATCTTGAAAATATGATAATATCACGTGAGTAATATAGATCTATCTTGTGTGATATTCGAAAAGGGGAATAGAAATCTAATCGATAAAATAATCGATCCGAGTTTTATAACATTATGATCCGTAACTATGTACACATATGACTATTTATCTGAACGTTCCAGAAAGAACTGAAAAAGATAAGTTTTCTTACGGTGAATGGATAACCGACAGATTTCGCTAACGTCGTTTAACGTCAGATTTCTTAAGAAATCTTAAGAGATCTTAAGATCGGAAAGATTTTCCTCATTTTTTTTTTTTGTCATTGTCTTATCTGTTTATTGTCGTTATAAAGAAGTATCGATTATATTTGATTCGCTACTTATTGTAAGAGACAGACACGTTAATCGGTATCAAGATGATTGAGAAACGTAAACAGATATTATTACTGACAAAAAAAAAACTCAAATCTCTGGATATTATTAGACAAATTACTATTTACTTAATGATCTAACGAATGATAATGGTAATTAATAAATCGTATAAATTGATGCAAATGTTGCAATATAATTAATTTGTATATTTTTCTTTAATCTTTTTTTTCTTTCTATCTCTTTAAAAGATATGGATAAAAATATTGTTTGCCTACTGTTGTTAATTCGATAAAATCTTTATTAATAACTAGAAATCGATTGATAATAAAAGATCGTTTGATACTTTTTATCGTTACTGTAAGAGGCTTAGCATTTTTTTTTGCGTTAGTGGAAAAGCTTGACTTTTCTTTTTATAATAAAACTGGTATTTTTTTTAAATTATTATTTATATTATTATAGTTATTAATATATTAATAGTTGTTATATAGTATATTATAGTTAGTTATACAGTATATTAATAATTATTTATATTATTAATATTTTTCTAGAAACTAAACGGATCAATCAAATGTTAAAATATTTCATATTTAACAAAATATTCTTTTTTGAAGTATAAAAAAAAATATTTCTAAAGTTATTCTAAACGTTAATCAAATATTGGGAATTGTTATACAGTATTTATTAATAGTTATTAATATTTTTCTAGAAACTAAACGGATCATTCAAATGTTAAAATATTTCATATTTAACAAAATATTCTTTTTTGAAGTATAAAGAAAAATATTTCTAAAATTATTCTAAACGTTAATCAAATATTGCGAATTGTTATACAGTATATATTAATAGTTATTTAGTTATTAATATTTTTCTAGAAACTAAACGGATTATTCAAATGTTAAAATATTTCATATTTAACAAAATATTCTTTTTTGAAGTATAAAAAAAAATATTTCTAAAGTTATTATAAACGTTAATCAAATATTGCGAATTGTTATACAGTATATATTAATAATTATTTATTTATTAATATTCTTCTAGAAAATAAACATATCATTTAAATGCTAAAATGTTTAACAAATATTTTTCTTTAAAGTATAAAAAAAAATATATATATATATATATATACCTAAAAGTATTGTAAACGTTAATCAAATATTGCGAGTTGTTTTGTTTATCCAAGCGAAAAAGGCCTCGAGGGGGTTATAAAAGGGTTAATTACTAATAATATTCCTGAGTAGTAAGCTTGTGAAATTACAAACTAACAATCTCAGTTGTGGTCATACAACGTTTGTGAGATGGTTAATTAGTATCGAAAAGAGAGAGTTGAAAGATGGAGCTGGTATGCTCGGCAAGCATCCCCCAAAGGCAATAGCACGTTCCCGCTTAAACATAGAAACGGAAACGGAAACGGATATTTGATTCGGTGTTAGGTCGTGGGTAGCCTTTGGCCCATTTTCGGCAGTTCAAACCAAAGTGTGCCTGACCCAGTTGACAAGAACACGAGAGTGCCATTCAATTTCTAGCCGAGAGTACGGAAAACGAGATTCTGAAAATCAGCTTGGTCTTCAGCAGCTTTCCACTTTGTCACGTGTACATTTGTTAAACTTTTTCAGTTTATCTCTATTTTTTTGTTCTTTTTTTTTTTTTTTTTCAAATGGTATACTACTTAAAAGCATTCACATATATGTATACTATAGTTGTCATAGTTGTATAATGGAAAATTTCTTCTTCTTCTTCTTTTTATTTAATAATCAAAGTATAATTTTCATCTTAAAATAAATCATCAAGGTGTAACGTGAACAATTTTCAAATAAAAAAAAAAGCATCGTTTCGAGATAAAAAAAAAAAAAAAGAAAGCAAAACTGACCTTTCTATGTAATAATATAATGTGATATGGCTCGAGTAATAACTGATAATGTTTATTGCAAACATACTTCTAGAGTTAGATAAACGTAAAATATTAATATATGCAAATGTATAAATGAATGCTCGTCAAACAGGCTGATATGCGTTACAACTTTTATGGTAGATTGAACACAAGTCTTACTCATGCGCGTAACTGATATTATCGAATAAAAAAAATAATGTATTAAAGAATGTAGATAAATGACGTCAGGTATAACAAAAAAAAAAGAAAAGAAGAAAAAAGAATAAAAAAGTAGTTTCAAGAAAAAAAAGAAATACTAACTAAGAGGAAAAAATAAAAGTAATAAAAGAATTGATCATTTGCGCGTTAATTTCAAATGTGTATTTGAATTATTATTAACTACCGCTTGTAATAGATAATATCTTATAAAGTTAGTCGCGCGTAATCAGCTGAGTACTCATACTATCTATTTTAATTGTAAGTATATATATATATATATATATATAGTGTACCTGGGGTGTCGATTTTACGTTGATGTAGTTCTGGTTCACTTGCACAGCTGGTGGCAACCTTCCCCCAGTCAATGGCAACTCCCTTAATGAGTTTCTCGGGTATTCGATGAGGAATGCGGGCTCTATTCAAACTTGTTTCACCTTATAGCATCGGTTCTTCTGGATTCTAGCAAACGGTATTACACCGAACGTCTGCAAGATCTTACCTTCGAGCATCTATTTAGCTCGATGAAGG
Source organism: Polistes dominula (assembly GCF_049000335.1). Lineage (NCBI taxonomy): Eukaryota > Metazoa > Arthropoda > Insecta > Hymenoptera > Vespidae > Polistes > Polistes dominula. The sequence goes on from NW_028300963.1 coordinate 4,845,145, forward strand.
TGCTGCTGCTAGCAGAGCAAGCAGGCTTTACCTTTCTTCAAACCTTTCCCTTTCAAGCCTTTCACCCTTTTATCTTTCTTCGCTTTCCTTCACCCACCTTTGCTTTTTTCTTTTTCTGTTCGTCTCTTCTTATAAACGAAGAGCTTCTTCTTCTTCTTCTTCTGCTTCTGCTTCTGCTTCTACTTCTACTTCTACTTTTGCGTCTGTTTCTTCTTCTTGTTTTGTCGACTACAAGCAAGAAAAAAAAATATTATTTCTTTATGGTACATGAGTTTCTTTAGACGTTTGATACTGTGAATCAATTTATATGCAAAAGCAGTTTCTCTTGTTATAATTTTCTAAGGAAAAAGCCTTGATCTTTGAATTTCTTTTTTATAACTAGTTTATAATTTCTGATTTAATTATTTGCGAGGTAAGATGAAGAATAATAAATAATGAGAATATACAGATTTAATGGAAATAATAATGTTGATTATTAATATCAACAATATTTTAACACTTTCTGTTTATTCGATAGTCTGTCTCATAATATTTTCTATTTCATTTAATTATTTGTCTGAGGAAAAAGTCTGAACAATAAATTACGAGAATATACAGATTTAATGGAAATAATAATATCAATGATTTAATATCAATAATATTTCAACACTTTCTGTTAATTTAATATGTTTTCCTTAAATGTTCTTTAATTTTCCTTTTAAACTGAATTATTTGTATGAGGAAAGATGCTGAACAATAAATTACGAGAATATACAGATTTACTAGAAACGATACTATCGATGATTTAATATCAACAATATTTTAACACTTTTCTGTTTATTTAATATCTTTTCCTTAAATGTTCTTTAATTTTCCTTTAAACTTAATTATTTCTATGATGAAAGATGTTGAACAATAAATTACGAGAATATACAGATTTAATGAAACCAATAATATCGATGATTTAATATCAACAATATTTATAAAACTTTCTGTTTATTCGATATTTTTCTCTTACAAATAATGTTCTTTAATGTTCCATTCAACGTTTGTATCTTTCTTCATTCGTTTCTTTTCCCTCTCTCTCTCTCTATTCAGTTCGTTATTCTATCTTATTGTAATACACACTTCTGACTAACCATAAGTTCGATATCTGCTTTTTGTTGACCTAAACTTACCTTGAGAAAGAAGAGACACGTCGAACCGTTTATTTGTCGTTATACCTAAACAGATCTTGTATTCCTTCGAAGAAGTTCAAACCGAAACGTTCTCTTATTCCTATTACATACAACACAAACACACATACACACACAGACAAATACGTATGAATGCTACAGAGAAACTATGAAATATTATACCATTTCTAAATATCTTCCTCGGTGTAAGATTACACAAACTGTAGGAATTAACGTAGACGTTTATCAATAAGAACGTAAATTCTATTAATAAATTTTTATATGATATGAAAAATAGAAAAATAAAAGAGAAATAAAAAAATAAAAAGTAGAGATTATTTTGCAACCACGCGAATTATATTTTTGTTGCAAATATATATCTATATATACTACATATATACAGTTACTGTGTATATATATATTATGTGTTATGTATATTATATATATGTTATGTGTATATATATACAGATATATCTGTATATATCATATCATCTGTACATATCATCTGTGTATATCATATATATATATATATATATATATATATATATATATATAGATTTCATGGAATGAGTATATTTAATTAAAAATTTAGTGGAGCAATAAATTAAAATAATATCTTAATTTAATGGAATAAAATAATTTAATTAATTTATATATATATTGTTGATAAAAAATAAGAAAGAAGTTGATTATCACAAACTAAAAAATAACACACAGAAGAAAATTTGTTCCTAGACTTTTTAATTCGTGGAAGAAAACACTGACTGAGTTTTTCTTTTTTTTTTTTTTTTACATTTTTTTTCATGTGCATAACTTCCCATTCTCATTTCTATTTTCTTCATGTCCTTTTCCTTCTATCGTGAAAGTCTGGGAAATGACCAAATGCGGGCAACACAACCCTCGTCGAAGAAGAAGAAAAAGAAGAAGAAGTCCTTAGTGTTTGCGAGAGAATTTGCGCGGGCTCGCTATGCCGGAGGGTAAAGAAACGAAAGTAGAAAGTTTCGGAGCTTGTGGATGGTACGTAAAGGAGAGTTACCATTGTGCACGAACTTATTTTCAAGTATATATAATACGAGAAAAAGGGACGAGGAATGTTTTTATCACGAAACGGAATTCCTTTTCTTTTTTTTTACTTTCCTATTATATTAATATATAAATAATTTATATAATTATTTAATATATAATAATTGTTACATATTTACCGAAATACCTTATAACTTATAATTAGTGAGAATTACATGGATATAAAAACCTAAAGACCGATAAGGGTTAATTGCATTGAAACACAAATCCTTAAATATATATCACAATTTCAATATAAATAGAGTTAGGTTATTTTCAAAATAAAAAAGGCTCACACATAATAATATGTTTTTTTTTCTTCCCACAAAACAAATCACGATACACATATAACAGGCTAGTTACACAAAACTCGAGTCCAACACTCGATATACTCGTTTGAAATTTCCACCACTTAATAGCAATCCTTTCGATTATTTTGCAAATTACTGGGTCCTCTCCCTCTTCCCACCCCTTGTGAAAAGCAACGAGCCGTTAAACGATCTCTCGATTACCGGGTAGCCATCGAGGACCGATCGTTAATCGGACAATGCTCATTGATTTCGAATAAACATTTCGACGAATGCAATTTTCCAATGTTCGTTGGATATTTCATCTACGTACATGACCATCTGAAAAGTGTTTACTACCATTATTCAATAACATTTGATCCTTTCTGCCAATAAATGCTCTTATTTTGTTATTGTGTTTTTTTATATTTGCTTAACCTTTTAGGTTAACCTTTAGACGTTACTATAGTGGCTTTCGAGGGTTTCATCTTCCAGTACGAAGCGTCACTATAGTGATTTCTATGGATAATATCTTTTAAAATATATTCTACCTAATTTTATTATTAATTATTAAAGTAAATTGTCTATGTTAAAGTATATATGTGTATTATTTCTATAAGAAAAATTATAATTTAATTATGAAAAACTTTATTAAAATGTACTTGCGTAGAGAACCGCCGTTGTTCGTCACACATCGTTGTTTTATTGTTTACACGTAATTCTCGTTTCATCCTGTCGTACAGAGAAACAACCCCGTGCAACATTCAGCTGTGCTTAAGAGGTTAAATTTTTACTAAAACTCCGTCACACTTGTTTCAATGCAAATATGTCAAATATTGCATACACAGCATACACCACTGATAAGCACCTGTTACAGGAATCGAAGTAAGTCGCATTCAACCATTTTCTGTCTCTTGAAATGCTACGGTGTGGAATGGAGGGAGTTTGATGTATAATCCCTGTCCCCATTGGTGATCCACGCGAATGCACACACAACAAACAAAATACTGAACGTTCAATCTTTCTATCTTTATTTTCTTTTTTCCCTCCCTCAACGATTTAATTACGTTTTATCAAAAAGTGAGACAAGGAAGATAGACAAGCAACCCAAGGTAGTAGACTCTGGAGAATATTCCGTGGAAAAAGGGTGATGGTGAGTTGAAGGGATAGTAGGAGAAGGGCTAGCTTTGGAACTTGGACTTTAATTGCGATGAGGAACGAGGAACCGAGACTTGACGTATTCAATGATATGCACCCTAGCGAAAGTCCGGACACGAACTCTCGCTTAATCCATCAAATTCCAGCACAGAACGGCTGACGTTCGTCCATCGGGCAAGGAGGAAACTCACCCCCTTCCCTCCCCTTTCGTCTGAGTATGTATGTGTGTAGGTACGTCTCGTATATCGTCGATATTTGGTCCCTTGGAACCCTTTGTTCTCTCTCTCTCTCTCTCTGTGTGTATGTGTTCATGTGTGTGTACGACTGTGCTACGTTCGGTTAATGGACCTTGGCTCGCAGTACGTTACCATCTGTCGTTTGTAATTTCCATTCCTCGGTGTACTATCTCTATATATATATTTGTGTGTGTGTGTGTGTGTGGGTGTGGATATATGTGTGGTCATCTTTGTCTATATTAGCCTTGCGTAAACTCAAACGTAATGTCTTTATTATTGTACCATCGCTTCGTCTACTGCTATTTATGCAAAATCCTCGATCAACATATTGTACAGTTGTAACATATGAATATGTCAACTTTTATATTGCACCACAGGATTATTATTTGACATATTACTTTATTCTTAACGACATATGGTTTCAAATCGAATGGAGGGAGGATTTATTATTTCGTTGATATTAAAATTATTATTGTACGGTTCTTTTTTAGAAGTAGAGAATATGTGGTTAAAATGTTACAGATAATGATACGGGGTATTTTTTTTTATTATTATTATCTGTCTAATGAATAAGGGATAAAGGATGTTTTTTTTGTTGTTGTCACGTCAAACTGATTTCGTCGAAAATGTTATTACGTAATGAACTTTGCAAAAAGATAATGGATATCAAGCGATGGTGCTTTTTATTTCCAATTCATTATTTCTGTTTCTCTCTCGATTGAGCATGATTTCAAATTGGAGTATATTTTTTTTTCTTGTAAGAAAGAAAAATATTTTTGTTTGTTAGTTTGTAGTTTTTTTTTAATGGAACAGTTGGTCTTATATTTTTGTCTTAAAGACAGTTGATTCAGACATGCTAGTCTGTTCAGTCTTGTTTAGAATCTGTTCAGATTGTTTAGAATATTATAATAATATTTTAGAAAATAATTTTGTAAAAAATATAAGAATAAGATAACTCATTAGTGATTCATTTTAACGATTGTGTCGTACGATTTTCTCATCGTTTATTCGATGCTAACCAATTAACCGTTGTATCATTAACCGTTATCTCCGTTCTGAACCGTGCAAAATTCAATTCGTCCTTTTAGCTCGCGGCCGACTAACGAACCGACGTAGAATTACGAATAAGGGGAGAAAGAGAGAGAGAGAAAGAGAGAGAGAATGAACGAGACCGGAAAAGGACGATACTGTGATATACAATGTCAGAAGCTCCAACATAAATTGATTTATGTTGAAATCAAATGCAACCTAATGTCCGATGCAACACCGGCGAAAAATATAATTCAATTATCTTGACAATGATCAGGGAACAAAATTACGTTGTCTTTTCTTTTCCGCAAATCTATATTAAGTTTTTTTATTTTTTTTTATTTACTTTAAATATCTTATTTATAAAAAAATAAGATTTTAGTGAATAAAAATATCTCTGATATTTTAGATTATTTCTTTTCATATAAATACATTTAATAGTTTATAGTAATAATACTCACGTTTTATATTCCAATTACAAGGATCACACAAAATAATAAAACAATAATAATAAAAAAAAAAAAGAAATAAACAAAGGAAAAGAACTTGAAATGAAATTGCATAGTAACGTCCGACGATTGTTCCAACATCAATTAACCATAGCACAATTTATTATACAACGCTAAAATCAAGGTACACATTATAAAACACAGAAGAGAACTATTCTCTCTCTCTCTCTTTCTCTCTCTCTATCTTCTTCTCCCTTTTTCTCTTTATACCGGTAAGATAATAGACCGTAATAGAATAAAAAATGTTGTGGACGTCATGAATGAAAGCGAAACAGCACCCGGAGTTTCTCATATCTTTTCCAATAGACTGGAAGAGTGGTTGGAACGAAGGGTTGAAACGAAGGAAAATAGGAGAGGGAAGGAAAGGGGAGGGATGGACGGGGGGGAGGGTGAAAGAAAATAGAGATAGAGAAAGTGGATACTTGAAAATATACAATAACGCGTCGCTGGTAGCTACCCAACTGGTGGAAATGAGAATTCGAGTGGCTTAATTGCCTGACAATGCAAGTAACACGGACACGACTGAAAGGATAGTATGATGTTGTTGTTGTTGTTGTTGTTGTTTCTGCGTTGCTATACTATAGCGATGTTGGATAAAGAGAAAAGAGGACACACAAGGTGGAAAGAAGGGAAATGGGAGAGTGGAAAGGACAGGGAATGGGAGGTAGAAAAGCAATCAGCGGAAATTCGCGATTCGAATTTTAGCTTTCCAGGATATCCTCTATCTCTCTAGGCTTCTACCGTTCGTCCCTTGGGATACTTTGAGATAATTGGCCAGTAGAAACACGACGCGTTAGTTTCTCGGCTTCGTAACCACGTCGTGTGTAACGAGTATATGCCACGTGTCATGGAGATTTCGTTAACGTAAGTGTACGACGACGACGACGACGACGACGACAACGAAATGCGAATTTTCGTCCGGTTTCTCTAACGAAAATCGAAATTTCTTTGGGCTAACGAGAAAATTATCATCCCCCTCTCTCCTCTCTTCCCTCGTGCTTCGTCACTCTTTATTCAATCTATCCCCGTTGTATGTCGTAGTGTACCTAGATAGATCTATTTATTTATTCTTTATTTCTTTATTTTTTTTTCTTTAGTCCAAAATAAATTTTGTACTATACCAACTATAAAACTTAGAATAAAATATCTTCTACTTCTAAAGAGATTATCAAAAATATTATAATATTATCTTTGTAATATTATTTCTGGTTGTATTATCTATTATTTTTTTTTATCTCAAACAAACTGTCCACCACATCGAAGATATTGCAATAGAATCGAGTTTGCCAATACAATTTTTGATCATCAGCAGCTGTTGTTTGTGTTAAAAAAGAAATGGTTTTAGATATCGCGTGTAATCCTTAAGTAATCGAAACGGTAGATATCGAAAATGATTATCCAAAATCTGACGATTCCGGTAATCGCACGAAACGATCACGTGAATATCGCGTCCGACGGATCTTTGTTAATCCGTCATCGATTGTTATAATTCATTAACATCTATGTAACATTTGTCCTTGGATATCTAATGATATTTATCGATTATCGATTTCTTTCTAATAATTCTATTGTCAAGTGCACAAGCACGGTTGTGATTGATAACAAAAAAAAGAATTTTCATTTGAAAAAAAATATAAAAAAAAAAAATTAGACAATTGTGTAATACTTGTTCTAGAATGATCTAAATCATTTGTATACTTATCTATCGTTTCGATGTTTAAATTTGATTATGCGTCATGCGATAAGATTATTCGAATATCGAAATTTGACGATCCATTGAATTTCACGTATATTTCGTTTGATTCGATTAAAATTAGAAGTAAGGAATGGCATAGGAAATTGTTGGAGCATCGTACGATCATTAGCCTACCATATCCCAGATAGATCCTTAGGGAAATCCCTAGAGAGATCCCTAGAGAGACATTAATTTTCTCGTTCACGGTCACGGACCGTTCATGCTGATTCCTAATCAATGTATGTAAATACAGTTGGTGTCTACGTGGCTTTGGCTTTGCGTCAAAAGCTAATGACATAAAGATAATCCCTGGTTTCCCTAGGTCGTGTCAGTGGTCCCTTTTCGTCACCCCCCTTTCCTCGCTCCATTTCGTCACTCCTTTCATTCGCACCTTGTTAATTTGTTGGCGCCAACGTCAATCGGATTAAACGTCGGGACAAAAGTTTTCAAAATATTCGTACGTGAAGTTTTTTTTCTTTTTTTTTTGAGAATATTTTAATATATTTTTTAAATAAATATTTTAGAATATACAATAATTAGAAAATTTGTTTATATCTTGTTTTTTTTTTTTTTTAATTAAGAGTAACTTTTCAATCTGAAATTAACATCCAATATGGAAATTAGACTTTATATAACGTAGGTACATATATTATTTATAACGAGATTGATTAAATTTTGAAATGCATGTAATTTGTTCGTAACATGGTTGCAACAAACGCGTATGACGTTTCAATTAGAAAAGGAGAATGTATTTTCGTTTAAAAAATCGTCAATTCCATAGGGAAACTTAGAGGAAGATATTTTCTCGTTAGAAAATATATTCATAAACATTTCCTATTTCCATACGATTAAATAAAATCACTGGTTACGTCAATTAACTCGGTTAAACTCCAATATGAAAATTTGTTTTTAAATGTGTTTTTTATTTTGCTTCTTCTCATTAATCATCTAAAAGCTAAAAACAAAAGAACAAAACAAAAAGAGAAACAAATCTACGTGATTTGGCTTTTCGCTTGAACCTAATAATACTACAACCTATTCAAGCTAAATTCTAAATGGGTAATTAATCAGAGACGAGTTAATTGCAAGGGCTTGCGCTAATTACAGAGAATCCCTTTGTTCTCGAAAAGCACGAACCCGTGCGTAACGTTGCGTCGATCGACGTGCAGCAAGCAACCTTTATCTCATCCCATGGGACGAGTTTTCTTTCTCTTTCTATCTTTTCCCTAAACTTCTTTTTTCCTTGCAGAATACAAATATTATTCAAATGACGATTTCGAAAGTGTATTTTGCAAAATAAGATACCACCTTCAACTTCGATATCGCAATTCCCCAATTTCAATATCAGGAGAAAGAACATTTTTTGTACTTTTTCAAGTGCACTGTGTTTCATCATTTTTTATCCTTCGCTCGAAATGAAAAGCTTAAATAAAAAAAAAAAAAGAAAGAAAAAAGGGCTCTTTAAGTTGCATACATTCCTAGGGGGGGGAAAAAAATATTAGTCATTGATGAAAGAAGATAAACGTAGGAAAGGGGAATGTAAGTAGTGGGAGGGAAAGAGAAAGGATGACAGGGATGGAGAGTGAATAGAAGAGGAAAAGTCAGAGAACGAAGAAGAGTAATCTGGTTCGATCTAGGAAGATGGTCTGGAGGAAGCACCGAGGAGTGCAATTTGTCTTGAATTCGCTTTTCTCCTTATTCTCTCAGAACCCCGTAGGTAGTAGTAGTATAGTGATGAACGAGTAACGAGACTGAGCCACTTGCCATGCCAGCTTAAATGGTCCAAAAACTATCAAAGCTCCGCTGATAATACTCTAAACGACAAGCTCAGACATACGCTTATATATATATATATAAGCATTTTCTTTTAACACGTTTTTTAATTAAATCAAATCTTCAATTAAAATCGCGCGTATTTTCTTTTAATACATTTTATCAACTAAATTAAATCTTTACTTAAATAATATTTAATTTTAATACGTTTTTCAATTAAATCAAATCTTTTTGAAGTGAACATTTTTTTGAGATTCAGTTTTATTTGAAAATTGTCAAACGAAAATGTGTCAAACGATTAAACGGAAATACGTCATTAAAAAGAGACAACATACTAGGATGCTCCAATTATGCGTTGCTGTAGCTTTGTTGTAAAATGTTGATTTAGTATAATTCTAAACTATTTAGTAAATTATAACAATACATAAAATAATACTACAAATACAATGGAATATAATAAAATAATAATACAAGAAAAAATATAAAAAGTAAAGTTAAGTTAAGTCATACGTAATTAGTAATAAAAAATAAAAATAATCGCGAAATTTCATTAAAATCGGTTCATTAGTTACCAACAATATGACATTGAATTTTTATATGTAAAGATATAGGATTTAATCTGCGAAAGAATGAGATAATAGACAGTATACATTTGTCTCCTACTTTTTATTTCGCACGCTTACATTTATTGAAATAATTTTTAATAATAACTAATAAAATAATTAAGAGAGAAAGAAAATGAGAGAAACAAAGAGAGAAACGGATCGATAATAAGGTTAAAGATTTATCAAATCTTTCAAATCTCTCAAAAATCCTTTTCAGTTTTTTAGTTGCATATTATATATATATATATATATAATATATATTTGAAAAGTTTGAATGTTCCAAGCATCCAACGCAAATCTGCTTCTACTTCTCATACCACTCATCTTCCCCTCATACTTTTACACATACTCTAAACTTAGTTCAGCATAATTCGTGAAAAAGTTTTTAATGGCGAGTCGCTGCTGGGTGACAGGACTAGAGCCAGCCCTCTCCCTCCCCCTCCCCCTTCTCACCCCTTTCTTTTCGCGTGTAACCGGTACGATTTCTCGAGAAGAACTTTCTCTACGATTATGCATACAGTCCAGGCTACTACCTGGCAAGTAGTAGAAGCAGCAGCAGCAGCAGGGATCTAGGTAAAAGGAAGGACCAAAATGGGTAAGGAAGAAAGAAAAAAAAAAGAAGAAAAGAAGAAGAAGAAGAAAAAGAAGAAGAAAAAAAAAGAAGAAGGGAGAAAGGTTCTCTCTAATCGATTTTACCAATTTTCAGCTAAAAAGTCTCGAAAAACCCCAACGATAGGAAACGAAGAATAAAAAAGAAAAGAAAAGAAAAGAAAAGAAAAAAAAGAACTTGTTCGTCGAACCACTCGGAATCGTAAAAATTTCAAGCTACGTCCTATACTCCTTCAACCTTTCCTCTCAAGCTGTCTCCGTTAATTTGTTCGCAGCTGGCGCGAGGTATACGATCTTCTTAACCTCCCGATCATCCCGATTTAATCGAACGAAAGAACTCGAAAGAGTTATCAAGAAGGAAAGAGACAGATATATTAGATATATAGATATATTACATCATCTTAGTTGACTAGCGTCGTTTAATTCGATGACATTGAGCAAAAGAAGAAGGGGGAAAAAAATGAAGAAAGAAGATCATACGAACCAAATAGGATGAGACGAAGTACTTCGATAGGAGTATATAGTATACTACATTTTCCGATATATTTAGTTTAATATTTCACGCTTGGGTTAAAACGGAAAATTTTGTCCTTCCTTTTTTGCCATTTAATTGAATAACCTCGCGACAATAATTTGAAAAGTTGACGGAGTAGTTGTAGGACAGGGGAATGATAATGGGGTTTGTGGCATGAATATATGGAATGTCATCGTGAAAAATTCCTCTTTCGTGCTTGCAAACCGAACGTATAAAGCTTGGCTTGGTGGTAGGTCCGTTGGTTGGTTGGTTGGTTGGTTGCTTGCTTACTGAGTGAGTATTATAGGTAAAGAAGAAGAAGAAGAAGAGCTGATGATGTAGAGAAAGAAGAGGAGGATGATGATGGTGGTGATGGTGGTGATGGTGGTGGGGGAAAAAAGACTTTAAAAAAGTCTCGCAGTGTGGCTTGAAGACATTATGCGAAGCCAGTTTCTCTGTGCGAGGATAGAAAAGAAGCTTCGAACTAACTCCCGCTTCTTTCTTTCTTTCTTTCTTTCTTTGCAGCTACAGCGAGAGAAAAGATCCATCCTCCCCTATCTTTCTTTATCTACTCTAGTTTTAGACATTGACTTTCTTCGCTTGGAATTTACATACGAGACTCTTCCACCTACGACTTTTAGCAGCATCACGTCGACCTTATGAGGAACTGCATAAGAAGAAGAAGAAGATACACTTCAACGTCCTGTTCTTTGCCTCCTGTTTCTTTTCTATTCCTTCGACCATTGTTCATTTTTTTTTTTTTTTACCATTTTTACTTATGATAATAGTAAATGACATTTTTCTTGCTAAAAGTTTCTTTGAATTCCTAAAATCCAAAATAATAAATAATACAAATAGTGAAACGAAGTTTTTTTTTTCAAATCGAATAAATCAAAATGAAGTTTCTTCACGTTTGATAATACTTCGTAAGAACAAAGTCAGAGATTTTGAGTGTTTCTTTTTACCATTTTTACTTATGACAATCGTAAATGACATTTTCTTGCTCAAAGTTCCTTCCAATTTTTAAAATAAAAAGAAATAAATAATAAAAATAACGAAACGAGGTTATTTCAAGTTGAATAAATCAAAATGAAGTTTCTTCACGTTTGATAATACTTCATAAGAAACAAAGTCAGTGATTCAGTTCTTCTGAAAAATGTTACGTTAGAAAATATTTCGAAAGATATCGGCACGTTTCGACACTTTTCTATTTCTCTCTTTTCTCTCTCTCTCTCTTTCTTTTACTTTCTATCAATCTCATCAGTTTGAAGTAGGTGTGGGGTGTATCAGGATCTTCGATTTCCGCCAATAGCACAAGGTTTGCTGCTGCTCATCGTCGAAAAGTCGAGATCGTAAGACTCGATCGGCTACTACCACCAACAACCTTCTGCAATCTTTTTACCTCGCTTATCTTTTAACCTCGTTCTTTCAATCTTTCTTAGTTTTTCTTTATTTTTTTTTTCTTTTGAAGGATAATACTCCAATATGGATGGATCTATTGGAACAAAAGCAATTTGATTTTCAATGAAAGAGAGAGAGAAATAGAAAATCTTGTTTTTAGTTTTGTTTGCGCCAGAAACGTTAATTAAATTAAACCTTTGTGAAAATATTGTTGAATTTTTCAATTCTACGTGCCATATCTTTTACGATAAATCGATATAATACGATTCACGATGATTGTTGAAAAATTGAACGAATTGTCGTTGAAAAATTGCAAGATAAAAAAAACAAATGTAAAACAAATCTTTTCATACTAGTCACGATTTAGATCTAATTTATACAGGCTTTGTAAAGTTTTTATGAATTAGAACCAAGTTTTCAACGATATATAGAAAAGAGAGAGAGAGAGAGAGAGAGAGAGAGAGAGAGAGAGAGAGAGAGAGAGAAAGACAAACAAACAAAGATAAGAGAGAAAAGCTTTTCACACGTTTTCTCTAACGCGTAACGCAAACGAGTCGAACAAATATGTATATGTATATAGAAAGAATCTAGTGACTAAATATTAGATAAAAATTTGGCCTATCGACAAATTTGATTCGAAAAAAAATCAAATAGATTCAGTAAATAACGTATAAATAATAACAAATTAAATTTAAATTTAATTTTATAGTATAGTATAGTATAGTATTTTAGATACTATATAGTATCTACTATATAGTAGATATATATCTACTGTATATATCTATATATATATATATATATATATATATATATATATATTATTAATATGATAATTATATATCATATCTATATATATATTATTAATATGATAATTATATATACATATATGAATGCAACGATGACAAAAATAATTAAACATTTTCATAATTATCGGACGAGTTGACAAATGGAAAAAAATAATTGGAAAGGGGTTAAGAAATGATGAAGAAAATATGAATATTATCTTTCTTTCATTCAATTCTTTATTTTGATATATTTTATTTCTTTCCCCCCCCCCTCTCCTTAATATTACATTATTCTTTTGTACACTCTTCTCGTCATGGAAAACATACCCTCGGGGAAATATCAATCGATGCATCATTAACAAAATTTGCGACGATTGACAAAAATCTTCTCATCCAAGCATCCTGTACTCCTCCTTCACCTCCTCTTCCTCCTCCTCCTCCTCCACCTTCTTCTTTTCATCTGCTTATCGGCTCATCATCATGTAAATTTCAACTTTCAATAATATTCGAACAGATCGAAAGTAATTTAAATTTGTTCTTCGCTATGCGAGGCCTCTTTTTTTCTACTTATTTCTCGACCTTTTCATTTATATTTTTTTAACCTTATCTTTTATCTTTATATCTTTATATTTCTATCTTTTTTTTTTCTTTCTTCTTCTTCTTTTCTCCTTATTTCCTCTTTTCGAAAAGAATGCAAGAAAAATTGATAATAAATGTCTCGAAAAGGATCATGAATATTTCATATAATAAAACGTACACCTTTGTATGACTTGCACGAAAGAGAGAGAGAGAGAGAGAGAGAAAGAGTTTAGACCAAAAAAAAAAAGAAATCGATAAAAGGGAAATGAAAGGCCCATAAATATGTTGAACGAATTCTCGTGAGAAAAGAAAAGAAAATGTAAAGTAGAAACTATGAAAAAAAAAAAAAAAAAAAAAACAAATGATTTAAAATACAAGTCTTGAATTTGTAAAATATCATTGTATATTAATTACTTAATTCATATTATAAAAAAGTAATATTTTAACAAACAAACAAACAAACTTCCGCAGAATAATTATGATTTTTCTGAACGAAGTATTTGACCAAAAACGAGAATGGATATTTTGTTACTATATACTATACAAATACATATATTTATATATATAATCCCTATAGATAAAAATACATCAATATAAACTTTCCCACGAGATATAATTCTCCCTCTCTCTCTCTCTCTCTCTCTCTATCTCTCACTCTCTCTCTATGTATCTCTATCTCGGCTATCGGTAAACGAAAGAAACCACGAATCATCGATGATCACGTAACACCTTCCCAAGCGTGCTACCAGTTTTGCACGTGACGGTAAAATATCTTCATATTTTATAGCCGAACGTTCTCCCTGTTGGCATATTTTCATTCATATTTTATCAGCTTCCTTCTCTCTCTCTCTCTCTTTCTTTCACTCTCACTCATTGTCTATCTCTCCCTCTTGAACATCGAGGAGAACACAGTTATTGTTCTCTCTCTCTCTCTCTTTCTCTCCTCTCTTTCGTATCTATATGCAGAGCTTGTTGGATGCATCGACCAACGTCCATACCCGTATGTTTAAAGGTTGAAATTGTACGGGTACCTGTAGCCGGCTTGCACTATCGGAAAACGACTAATCCGTACAAATCGCACCGTCGAATAACTATTCTTCCTTCGAGCTGGTCATCTCTCTCTCTTTCTCTTTCTCTTACACACACACACACACACACGAATAATATACATACACACACACATACACGTATAATACATAGACAATCTTTAGCAAGAGGGTAACCATTCCCAATCGTACGTTTGGAAATTCTCCTACCCCGTTGCTTTCGAATTCGAGAATTCTCTTTGGCCAGTGATGTAACAATCCTATCTTTCTCCCCATTGATATTAAAGATTAAATAAATAAATATATTATATTTTTAATTATATGTTATTATAATAATAAATACTAATTTAATGTATATTGAATTATTAGGGGAGGCCGGAAAGTAATGTCGTTTCTACAAATGTTCAATTTTTTATATTTTTTTTTATATCCAAAATCGATTAATTTTTATCAATTTGATATTCAAAATTTTGCATACCAAATGGAAAAAGGTTGTTGATAACGAGGAGTGGTGATTATGTTATTCATTGAAAATAAAAAATTGTTAGAAAAAAATTTCTTAATTTAAAATTAAAATAAAGAATTAATTTAAAATTGTTAGAAATAAATTGATTAATCAATTCAAGAACTAATGAAAATTTATTACTTTTGTTTCATTTTAAAAACGGACAGAGCGAACTTTCTGGTAGACTTGATAATTAAATTTAAAAAAATTTATTATAATAATTTTTACTTTTAAAAAGGTTAAAATTAGTTTAACCTTTCAATTAAATTAAAAAAAAAAAAAAAAAAGAAATATTAATATTTAGATGAAATAAATCGAATATTGGTATTTATCGATAGATTTTATTTGTAGAAGGGAAATGCATCAAAAGGAAGGAATAGAAAGTATATTTTCAAATTTGTATTTAAGTATGAATCTTACGGTCCTGGGTTTTTGCCAAAGTCCCTTCGTCTTTTGCCCTCTTTCTCTCTCCCATTCTCCACACATCTTCTTGCGGCAATTATCGTAACTCTCTTTATCTACCTTCGAGCACCCTCGTTTCCCTTCCATCTATCTCTATCTCTCTTTCTCTTTCTCTCTCTTACTATTCCCCATTCGTTCCTTGCTTTCCACGATCTTTTCTTTATTTATCTATCGTTCTTACCTTCTATTGTTCTCATACCTTCCCTATTCATCTATCTTTCTCACTCTCTCTCTCTCTCTCTCTCTCTCTCTTTTGGTCTATTTTATTTATTATTCTATATAGTTGAACTTTATATTGTCTCATTCGTACTTACAATTTTATATTGTTGGTGATAATGGTGAGATCGTAGTATTTTTTATTTAAAATACTTTATTTAAATAATATAAATGAATTTATAAAGAGTTAGAGTAGAAATTAATGATAATTTGAATAATAAGATTGTGATTATGTTTTTTATATAATTAATTGAGAATGGAAAGTAAAGTATGTACTTTATACTGAATATAAATACATTATGTGAAATAATGTAAAAAAGAAAAAATATCTAAAAACTCGTTGTATATTGGTCGACGATCCGTTACGAAGTGAAAAACTTTGTCTCGTCTTTCCATTTTTCTTTTTAGAGAGCGTAAATAAAACCCAAGTCAGGTAGCTAGCTTCTTTTGGCTCGTCTCGATCAGCTAGTTGCTTGTATACATGTGTGTGTGTGTATGTGTGTGCACGTTGCTAAAAAATGTATTTTTCTCAACATATACAAGTAACCTTTTGAAAAACACGGTATTTGAAAAACACTATTTTCGATTAATTCTTTAGAAGTGTTTAAAACTATGAATTCAAACAATATACATTATTAGTTTTATATTACACAAAAAAAAGAAGATTGAAAACGTAACATTTTTATATATTTTTACACTAAAAACGGAATCCTGTTTTTTGTAGTCTTGAAGAAAACAATTTCAAAGAACACAGAACCAATTAATAGTGTTCTTAGTTTACCTGTATATTAATCCTTTTATAATATAATCGTGTTTAATTTTTCTTTTCTTTATTACACTCAAGAACAGATTTTTCATAGTTGTTTGTAGTTTGAATTCTAAGAAGAGAGTAACTCTTTTTTCTTTTGTTTTTATAAAAAAAAAAAAAAAGAAAAAAGAGAAAAGTGGTTTTAACTATATAGATATAGGAGAGTATTTGGAAATGTGTAGTCTGAAAAGGTGGGGGTTACTTCTTTGGGAAGGGTAAGTTCTAGTAGCAGAACGCAGTGGTCCCTCGAGGGTGACGTTCGCACCGTTTGCACCGTTTGCATCGTTTCCAACTGCCCTAAGGCCGAATCTTTCGGCAAAACGACGGCTAATGCTGCCTCTAAAAGAGAAGAATCGTTCCCCCCTTGCTTTTCCAAACTTCTTCCACGACTTTATTTTCATTCCCTCGACCCTTTTCTCTTCTTTACTCTCAAATCTCGAGGGTAGGTTTTTTTTTCTTTTTGATACTTTTTCAAACGTTCTTTCAAGATCCTTTTGTTTAACCCTTTTGTTTTTCCACTCGGTTTAATAAATTAAAATATTTATTTATTTATTTATTTTTTTTTTTAAGAATGAACTGAAAAAAAAGAAATTCTTTTATACAAAATCAACTAATTTTGATTATTGCTAAAAGGTAAAGAGTAAAAAGAAAAACAAAACAAGAATATCAATATAGATGAAAAGTTTATACAGATATTGACAATTCGTTGGTGGTAGTTTTCGGTTCTCTTGATTATCCTATTGTACGTAAATTTGAAAGGGTTCCTCTCTCTCGTTTGTTGACCAAAAGGATTCTCCGTTGTTGATTCCTGTCATCTCGCGACGTAATTAGATTAAGATAAAAGGATTTACCCTTAGCACGATGTTTCCTTTGCAATACTTTCAATCTAATTAACTTCCTTAAATAAGACGATCATTATGATTTGTTAAATCGCTGATAATTAGTTGTCACATATTTTTATTTTAAGATATTTTTTGATTAAAAAAAAAAAGAGAAAATAATCGATTAATCGATTATCGAATAATAAAAAAGAGAATATATATATATATTAGGGTGGGTCAAAAAAATTACTTATTTTTTTTTTCAAGTGCCACGCAAAAATGGGTTCCTAGACACCTTAAAAGAATTCTCACCCAATATGAGCTCTTAATTTTAATAGGAAGATCCTCCGCATCGCAGTTTTTTATTTTTTTTTCACTTCAATAGATTAAAATTCATACCTCATTATTTATTGATTGTACAGAAAAATGTTCAAGACGAATTTAGTAGGAAATTTAATGCTCTACAAAAAAGGTATCTTATACTTTTTCCGTAAACCTCACCATTTGAATGATATTGAAGATTTAAATTTGATGATTTTTAGACAAATCTCATTTTTGCTTATGAATTTTATAACTCGACAATAAATGATTATTAAAAAGTGCACAATACAAATTTTTGTAGGAAATTAACTGCTGTATAAAAATGGTGTCTTATGTTTTGGCGATTAAATTAAGCGTTCAAAAGATATTCATCATCAAACTTTCATGTGTAGTGATTTGTGTCTCTGACACAAAGTCATTTTTTTGACCCACCCTAATATATATATATATAGGGTTTATCACGTAAAATAAAATAAAATAAAACAAAATACAATAAAATAAAATAAAATAAAATAAAATACAATAAAATACAATAAAATAAAATAAAATAAAATAAAATAAAATAAAATGAAATAAAATAAAATAAAATAAAATAAAATAAAATAAAATTAAATTAAATAAAATTACATAAAATTACATAAAATATAAAAATAAGATAAAATAAAAATAAAAATAAAACAAAATAAAATATTAACTGACGAGTCATTTACGAAAATAGTTCCAAATGTTGTCCTTATATATATATACACTTTGTTAAGTATTTGTCGACGTCCTCGAATTCATTTCTAAAAGTTTAGATTTAACGAGGCGTGCAAGAAAGCAAGAAAAAAGCTTTTCCTTACGCGTCTATTTTTTTATTCTTTCATTTTATTCCCTTTTTCTTCAATTTCGAATATCGTCGTCTTTTCGTAAAAGTCAGTTCTCTTCGCACCAATCGTGGTGGCCAATATAAATCGTCCAAAGGAGAGAGGTCCTGTAATGCGAAGTAATCCGTTGTTGAGAAAAGGAACCAATCCTCGCGATACAAAGTGGTGAATGTTAAACCGAAAGAAGGTACCGTGAAATTGAAAGGTTTCGTCGATAAAATTGTACAAAATAAAGTGAAACGAGACAGTTTAGAACATTCGAAAAATCAATGGATACACCTGTTTTTCTTTTTTTGTTGCTATCAAATTGTTTATTTGCATATACGTTTTAATTGTTATAAACATATATACAAATAATAAAAATTGTTTTAAAATTGTATTTCGAATTAAATCGAACCGTCTTAAAGGAAGGGGGTTGGGGGTGGGGTTTTCTAAGTTGTCACGTGCGTGTTACCGGTAAAGCTTTTCACGTGGCGGCAAATTCAAATTAATGCAAAGTCACGAGAGAGAGAGAGAGAGAGAGAGAGAGAGAGAGAGAAAGTCTGGCAAACGTCACGAAAGTTTAATTGTCTCTCAACGAGAGAGTGTGCAAGAGAGAGAAAGAGAGAGAGAGAGAGGGAAAGAACGATAGGAATTTGTCTTCAAAGTCTACGAGTTACGAATAGCATCTTTGCAAGCTTCTCCAGTTCTTCTTCTTCTTATTCTTTATCTTCGTTTTGTTTCTAGAAAATAACTGGAGAACAATGATATATTTACCTGGATAATGTTTTCCTACGTTTTATACGTATCCTATATGCGTATAATATGTACAGTGTGTATAATCCAGTGTATTTCTATTTACGTAAAATCATGATAAATCTATTGCGAAGAAGTTTTCTTTGCTTAATATTAACTCCAATATTCTTTTTGTTGATAATTATTATTCGTATAATCATTAGCATTATGTAATCGATCAATTTGTTTCTTTTTAGTTCTCATATCATACACATAATTCATCTTGGTTCTTTAATGAATTTATTCACTTAATGAAAACATACAAAAATTTATTACATTTTCTCTTTGAAAAAAATCAATTACTCAGTAACTATCTTTATTTGATTTTACCTAACTTCTTTTTGTAAATTTTGTGTTAATTGATTTATCACGCAAAATAAAATTTAAATAAAATAAGATAAAAATAAAATAAAATATTTACTGGCGAGTTATTTATGAAAATATGATAATTTTAAATGTAGTCTTTATTAAAAAAAAAAAAAAAGAAAAAAAAAACAGAAAATACGAATTACCATGAGGAAAAAAGGGATGAAAAAAAGAGAAAAAAAAATGTTTGTCGATAGGTCATTCGTCTCTATAGCGAATGATTATCCTGGGTCTTTCGATGGGGGACTGGTATGGCAATACTTGGCACTCAACCATGAGCGATTGTAAATTTAATTTGGCGTCGTTCCTGCAGTCATTGCGCCGTTGATCAAACTCGATTGCGTACCTTCGGTCCACGGTGTTTTCTATCTATCTCTCTCTCTCTCTCTTCCACACCCACACCCACACCCACACCCACACCCACACCTATACTAGCACAAATTCTCCCTCAAACCCTCTTTCTATCTCTCGTTCTCATTCACTCTCTCTCTCTCTTTCTGTTCAATTTTCAAACACGTTATTTCAAACGTTCCATCGTACAGCTCTGAAATGGAAGATACTCCAGACATCTTAAGCACCTCTTTCGAATGCCAATTGCATTCTCGAAGATTCGAAAGAGCGTACAGCTGGGAATTCGCCTTCTAAAAATGTCTCGAGTATATACTGACTACTCATATTTATTCTGATAACCAGTCATGAATGATACTCATTCGAACATTATCCGAATAAGAGAAATTTTCATCATTTTTCTCCTCGTTTTTTTTTCTTCCCTCTCCCCCATCCTCCCCTCCCCTCCCCACCCCTTTATTTTAAATATACTTTTATTTCTATCATCTACTTAAAAATTGCGAGATATTATTCAGGAACGACGGTTTCATTATACATCGAAATATTATAATTAATCAGAATACACTAACTAACTCATTTATTCGTCTATCTAATTAATTGATTAATATCCCAGCATCCAGTTGCATTTATTCAGATACCGAGTTTAATAATTTGCAAATGCAAAACTATTTATCGCTAACTCTCGTGAGAATAATTCTAAACGTCGGAATAATTATCTAATCAAACAAAATATTCTGATTAATTCAACGACCTACTTATTCGTATGACATACATATATATATATATGTATATAATTAACTAATTAATATCTTATCGTGGAATTGCTTTTTTTTTTTTTACCAATGATTTTTATTTCAATCGTTAAAAATGAGAAAAGATAAAAAAAGTAATAAAGAATAGGCGAAAAAGTCGAGATTGCTAAGTTTAATGAGAGTAAATTGGGAGCAAATAAGTCGACCGATCTACTTATGAATTTTTCCTATAAAGTTGAACCCACCCGACTAGGTTAATGCGTACATACTCACGTACAGAAGTTACGTACGCACCATGTTCGGGAAAAGAAAGAGGAAGATGAAGATGAAGTACTTTCGATATCGATTCCGATCCTTCAATGAAGATCCGTTTCTAGTTACGGTAGGTTTCTGAGCTTTTCACGACTCTCTCTCTCTCTCTCTCTTTCTATCTCTATCTCTCATCGACCTACTTCTCCTTTCCTTTACACATATATGCATACATACTTTCTCTACATATACATACATACCTATTTATCTACACACATTTAACGAATCTAGTTTTATTTTTCTAAACGTACAAGCTTCGATTTCGTTTCAAACGAAATTATCGATCACACATTGCTATCTTTTAACGAATGAAAAAAAGTTGATAGAAAAAAAGAAAAAAGAGAAAAAAATGCTTCATTCTATTTCTCTCTCTCTCTCTCTCTCTCCCTCTCTCTGTCTCTTTCTGTTCCATGGCTTTCGTAGATATTTCTATTTTTCGTTTCTTTTCTTTCTTCCTTCTTTCCTTCTATTTTTTTTTTTTTTCATTTTCCACCCGAGCTCCAGGCTAAACGAGAAATGGGATTCGGTAGGTAATGGAAAAATCTGGGCGATATTACGTACTCTTGTCGCTTTTTTACAAGCTGAAGAAACGAGTACGTTGATAGGGAAAGAGAGAGAGAGAGAGAGAGAGAAAGAGAGAGGAGGACCAAAAAATGGTAAAAAGAGAGAGGAAGTAAAGAAAGAAATAAACATAAAGAAAAGAATTCTATCTCCATTTCTTTGATACAAGTCACAAATTGGGATTCGTCTTTAACGAAAGAAAGAAACAACTTCGACGACAGTATGCGCGATCATGGAAAAGGAAACTTTAATTACACAGGTACCGTTAACTTTTCTTCTCTTTGAAAAAAAAAAAAAAGGAAACTTGCGGAGATGTGATACTTTAGAAAAAAAAAAGATCTTTCCAAAATCGTTCTACTTTCGGAAGAGGGAAAAAGTAAAACACACAGAAAGGGGGACGTGGGTGGTTGGGGAAAGAAAAAACAGGAAGTAAAATTAGAAGGGACGTAACTCTGTATAAAAAAAAAAAGAGGAAAAATAAACCCCATGATCGATAGATTTGGCAAAGTAAAAATTGTTCAAAGCAAGTATCCGAGTAGAGAAAGTTTAGTAAAAGAAAGTTTTCGTTAGTCGTTAAAGTATACCGATAATCGATCACGCGTGCGTTCCATTAAGTGTTCGAAGCCACCCGATCCCATCTCACCCCATTGAAGTGGTAGTAAAGTGTAAAGGAAAAGAAGGTACTTTTGAGTGGAGAAAAAAAAAACCGATTTCTCTCTTTCTCTCTCTCTCTCTCTCTCTCTCTCTCTCTCTCTCACTCACTCACTCACTCTCCGTGGATAGATATCTAGGATGGAGGCAAAGGTGGTTATGGTTGTCCTAGGGTCAGTCAATGAGCTTTAGCGATCCATCAAGTGGTACCAAAGAGACAGAGACAGAGAGAGGGTAAATAGGAGGCCATGGTTCGCAAGTTAGTACGTTATTCCCGTGAGCTTATGGTTAAAGCGTGAACATCGAAGGGAGATTATTGCGAATCGGTTCATTTCCAATGCGAAACGTCAACTTCGAAGATCCAATTAATTCGATTCTAACTAGTGGATAGTAATTTCGAAAATGTAATATGTGTTTATATGTTTGTGTATATAAGTGTGTGTGTGTGTGTGTATAGATGTGTGTATATATCTTCTTTATAGATAAAAATTTAGTGTCATATTATTGGTTTCCAATAAACTTCGAAACTACTGAACCGATCTTAATGAAATTGTTTTTATTTTGTATAATATATTTTTTTCAATTTAGAATATAGGATGGTTTTTATAGGAATTATTTTGTATTTTTTATTGCTAATTTAAGAATTTATTATTTATAGGTTATCTAGGTCTCTAGGTTCTGTATTATATAAAATTTATAGTATATAAAATTTTATGTAATTTTATGCCTTATTTGTATTCCAAAAAAATTATTAGTGAATATTAATTTAACTGCATTAAATAATTTAAAATTATATTAAATTAACAACATATTTTTTTATAACAAAGCCACAGCAATGCTCAGCCGGAACATCCGAGTACTATATATAATCATGAGAAATCGTGACGTCACGTCCGATCATCTCAATTTTCTTTTATATCTTAAAAGAGGACCATCTAATTTGATCTCTCGTCAAGTAACAGGAAGTCTCCTTTCCGACTTATCGATCCTTGTTGAAAGCACCATTTACACTGTGTTTGACGGGTGCCTGGAAGCGGCTGCTACTGTTGATGCTGGTGGTGGTGGTTCTGGTGGTGCTGCTGCTGCTACCCCTGGAGGGTCCTACGCAATTTGAATAAATAGTACCTACCGTCGCGACGAATCCATTAGACGTCGATATTCAAAACAGAGGAGATCGTTCTTGTACAGTCGAATCAAAATTATCAACAAATCATACATTGAGAATATGTTTCCTGTCATTACTTTTTTATTTACCCTAATATTCTTCCCCAAAGATTCATTCTCGCGCAAAGAGGTTGTTTTGATCGTTAAATTACGTGAAATGAAATAAAAGAAATCGTAAAATGTACTGAAGAAATAAAAAGTATGTATATACCATATATATATATAAAGAGAGAGAGAGAGAGAGAGAGAGATCGTATTAACATAATCAAACGATAAATGGAAATTCATCGGGACCATATAAGAAAGAAAAAAAAAAATGAATGAATAAGAAATATATATGGAAAAGACAAAGATATTAAAGTAAGATATTTTTGTTCGATTTGATCCCCGACTGTATATTACTTTAAAGTCACGACTTTTCCAATAGCTCTGTAGTACTACATCAGAGGGTCGGCGAATAATTTGAATAAATTGAATACGGTATCACGGTGGTTCCATTAGGCCGTCGATATGCAAAGTAGCGAATTGAAACAAGCTACGTAAAGCCTCGTATAAAGTACCGATATAACGACTGTGGACGGGGTGGTGGAGGGTGGTGGTATGGTAAAAGGTATGCGTTCCTTCGAAATACAGTAATCGACTTACGTCAAGCATGAACTTAATTCTTTTTTTTTTTATTTCATAGAAGTTTAATCAGATTGAAGTAGAAATGGTAAAAAAGTGGTTTGACTTATTCGAAATTTTTTTCATTTCTCGTTACATTGTTCATCTTCTCGAACGAATGACGAAATATCGTTGTAATCTAACGATCGATATGTTACTTATTTCGATTGATTTTATTTCTTTTTTTCTTGAAGAAACGCGAGACGGAAAAAGGAAAGAAAGGATTAGATTGTTGGAAAGTAGGTAACGAAGGAAGAAGTTTCGGGAATCTGCAGAAATTGATGTTACACCTTGTAACTCTAATAGAATTTGGCGGATCCACTGAGAGAAATCTATTCCTACTTGGAATTCTTTTTTGGACCTGTTACTTTTACTTTGAATCTAACTTAAAGTTTAACGATCGAAGAAGCTTGAGATTGATCAACCTGTTTGTACAGTTCTTCGAAGAATATTAAATATATACGATGTAAATATATGTATATCGAAAGACTATAGTCTTGGTCAAACGTACGACATCCAACTCGATTAAAAAAAAAACAAAAAATTGCAATTTTCAATTACGTTTACTTGAAAAAAGAAAGAAAAGCCATCTTTTCTTTCGATGTTTCAAATGATTAATGTCACTCGAAAGTTATGGGAAACGTACTATCCTAGAAAGTATAATGGGGTTAATCGAAGTCAAGAGAAGAAGTAGAAGAAGAAGAAGAAGAAGAAGGTTAGTCGAAGAGGGAAAGAACGTGTGTAGTATGCGAGATCAAAAGTTCCAATCGAAAACTTGCAACTTGTTCTTCCTCTTCTTGAAAAGTACGTGGGGACTGCTGCTGCTGCTGCTGCTGTTACTGTTGCTGCTGTTACTGTTGGTCTTAATACGAAACCTGGTGCTTCAAATACCGAGAGAAAAGGAAAGAGAAATATATATATATAGACAGTAGTAAAAGCTCTAGAGCACAACATACGATACCCTTTAAAGTAGAATCGCGGTAGTAGTTTGGTTTGATTTGGAGAGAAAGAGAAATAGAGAAAGATAGATAAATGCGGGCATGTAGAGAATTATAAAGGATAAAAGAAGAAGAAGAAGTAGAGAGTAGTAGTCGAAGAGACACACAGAGAGTGGCGTGCGACAGCAAGTGAGACCAAACTGTCAGCAAACTGCATTTACCATTGTTGCTTCCGAGCCTCGCTACATTGTGTTTCTCCTCCTAGCTAACTTTCCTAACGATCTCGGGGCCCAGCTCTGTGTTTTCCTTAAATACGGCGAAACTTGGAGATAAGCCGAAACCAGTTTAAGCGTCACGTTTCCTTCCCCCATTGTTACTGCCAGGAATCGTTTAATCCTCCCACAGGAGAGGCAGACCAAGAGTTTGCAAAGGAGCAACAAGGAAGAAAGAGAGAACCTCCCCATCCCTCCCCTTACCCCTCACACAAGAATGACGTAGAAAAGGAATACAAAGCTTTGACTCTCTTCTACTTCTCTTTGAAAAATCATCCTCTTAACCGAATGAATGACAACAAACTTAGCTTGTACGCTTTCAAATGTTACTTTCTACCTATCTATCTTTATATATATATATATATATGTATCTATGAAATTAATCTATGTCTAGATCTGCTGAGTTTTCAAAGATGTATAAGATTTATGGTTGCTGATGCTTAAACGAAAAGCGATACACTTGGGAATCGATTCTCCAAACTATTCGTTATCTAGGACACCTCGGTTATCTTGCTCTTTCGTGTTGCTCTTTTTCTCTTTCTCTCTATTTCGTGTATATACCATTGCAGAAAGGTGACGTTACGCGAAAATAACTAGGTCAAAAATGAATGCTCCCAATTTTATATAACTCGCACGAATATATAATAATGTAATATAACATTTGTGTGGGAGTTATAAAATTTAATGAGATATTAAAAAAAAAAGAAATTTTAATAAAAGATATAACCAATAGAATAAAATGATATACTTGAAATTATTCTTTTTTTTCTTTTTTTTTCATTTAAACGATTGAGAATGAATCGTAACTTATCATTAGTTGAAATCGTGCCAGGTCCTTCATCATCGGTAGAGGAATTTTCGATGGCTAACGACATTCGATTAATCGATTGGAACCTCTTCCGGTCGTATATTTCCGTTGACGTTCGTAACTTCCGTGGTGGTCCGTTCGATTGGGGGTATGTCGTTAAACTTGCGTTCGTGCAATTAGAGCTGGCATAATGGTGGGTATTCAATGTAAATCAAGTGTAAGATCTTCCTTCCTACCAACACCATTATCGTTCGACTATGAAAGCTATGAAAGCACACTTGGAGGCTTCCTATTCCTCACTCTGGCAAAAGCTCTCATCTAACACAAGCATGGTCCATTCCATCGCATCCGCTTTCATCGATCCGTGTCACCCTCAAAAGGAAAATCGATTCGAAACGCGAAGGAACATTGAGTTATTCCGAACTTCATTTTACATTGCCGTTCTACCATTTCAGTTCTACCATTTCAAATCCCCAATCCCACCTTTCTCCTTTTACTTTGTCCCCTCCTATCACTACTACTAACACTTTCATGTTATTCCAAAGATTTACATTTAAAGAACGGAATCTACTGGCACAACTTCCATTTTACGTCTTTGAACTTACCTTAGATCGATTCCTAAAATAGTAGATAGTTGGTATTTATTTAACATAGCATGAAAATAAATATCAAATTGTCTCTCTTTTCCTTAACGTCTTACGACGAGAAATTTCTGGACGGTGTATTGATAAAAACTTGCGAGACATCCAAATAGATTCTTTTCTTTGAGAAGAAAGGTTTATTTCAGGTATGCGAACCTGTCCACGCAAGCTTTGATTCTCTCCTACCTCCAAAAATTGGAAGAAATCAAGAAGAAACCAACCCAAAATCTTGCTGATAAATCCTTCTATACCACTTTCTATTAAGAACATTAAATGAAGATTATTTTCAATAAGGGTGAATGGGATGATATATCTTAAAATGTAAAACTTACCCTTTAACCGAAGAAACTAACATAATCTCGAATTCAAACACAGGACAAGCTTTAGAAAGCTTTTCTATGAAGAGGTAAAAGTACGATTAACTATTACTACTACTAATACTACTGCACACGAGAGCATGCTTGTTTTATCGAATAACGGAGAGTAAAGTTTATAATGGTGGTGGTGGAATTAAAGTGTTAGTTATGTGGCCTATAATATGCACAAACACCTCCTCCGGACACTTTTCAACGTCAGTCATGGCAATGGCAGTGGCAGCGGCAATGAGTGTTGGTATTGGTGTTGCTAGTAGTAACGTTGGGCTTGCAACAACTTCGAAGGAAGTGTGTTAACACGTCAAGCGTTTAGAATTCGGTCCACGGCTGCTGATATTATCTCGAGACAATTAAATTAGCTGCTATTGAAATTGAGTTATTTCGAGCTACAATACAGAAAGCGTGTAAGCTCGGCCAACGCAGTTGCATACAAAGTGTTTCAAAGTTAAGCTTCCCAAACCCCTTCGATTTTAACCCCATCTCGAATCTACCCAAAACCACCACCTCTTCCTCCTTCTCCTCTTGCTTTACACCTCCCTCTCCCCACTAACTCGAACACTTTACAACGACGTCCATGTTAATTAGATAGTCGACCCATCGGCCAATAATTATGTGACGCCCTCTAATTAAATCCGATTCGTTCGTGCAACCCCTCTGCATTTAGACTTCACCCCCTTGCATCCCCCCTCTCGCCCTCCTCAACATTTGCCTTTTCTACGAATCGCGTATTCTATACGCGTGCGTTGCATTTTATCGTACAGCACGGATTTTCATAGCACACGGATATACTACCGACGTTCGAACAACGCGTTAGGCGAAATAGAATGAGGGGTTGCGTCAGGGTTGCATTGCATTGCGTTTTGTTGCATGTTGTATATAGGGTGGTCAATGTTATTCGTAAAAGATAAACGACGTTGGATCCGTATAGCTTGTGTCGAAGAAATTAAACGCATCCGAGTTTCAAAGTCGTGGCCTCGAGTTGTTGGGAGTAGATGGGTGGATGAAGGGGGAGCGTGGGATGGATACGTTTTGGTGTTGTAAAAAAAAAAAGGGAAGAGAAAAAATAGAGGAGAATTGGTATTTTTTTTTCCTCTCTATGCCAATCGACCGTTCCGATCGTAAAGGGAGAGAAAGAGAGAGGGTGGAGGCGGGGGTAGATTTAAATCCGTTCGAGTTGGAAATCGTTTCTGATCTATCTGCGTTGAAAACTTTATGTTTTTTTTTTATTTCTTTTTTTTTTTATATGTATCTTTTTGAGAATTAATATTAATTATTTATTCGTGTTATTTGCTATTTGTGGAATTTTTTAACTGAGGAAAAAATGAAAAATTGTAAAGAATTTAATAAGAATATTTGAAAAAAAAAAAGAATATAAAAGCGAAACTCGAATGATTAATTACCCGTCTCGTTGACCGCGCGTATAAATTCTCTTTCATATTTTTTTCTTATTGGCAGAAAAAGTTAAAAAGGGAAACACTCGGGTTGAAAGGTATAAAATTAGAGAGAGAGGAATGTGGTAGTTTTAATTCATCGAACGAATGTTATTCATCTTGTTTTATATGGATCCTTGTACCTATATCGCGAAACAACGACAGCACAACGATAATTATATTTCTCGTAGTTGAGCTTTTGCGTCACGTTAAGATCCCATTAAGCTTCTAACGACGATTTTATCGAGGCACGTAGGCACGCGAGCTGGTTACGAAGGAAATTTAACGACCAATCTGCGTACACGAATCAACCCTATCTCTCTACCTTCTCTTAAATGCAAATACACTGTTCTGTTGGTGATGATGGTGAAGGTGGTGGTGATGGTGGTGATGGTGAAGCTACTGCTATTGCTTCTGCTGCTGCTGCTGCTGCTGCTTTGCGGTTTGAGAAACTACAAGTAAGTTGGCACATCCTGTTATACGGTAACAAGGAAATTATTCGAGCTTTAAAACGTCGACGTGTAAAATGTGGCATACCGCAAAGCTTCTCACTTGTTTTGTGTCAACCAATCTTGTCATGGTTGTATACACATACTCTATTTAACTCTTCTATTGTCCTGCCGACCATGTGGGTTTATGTTGTTTTTTTTTCTTTTCTCTATAATATCGATCAATATTAACCTTTATCAGTTGTCAGGTTTTTTATATTGAAGATTCTTACTAAGTTATAAGTAGTTTCGATAAATATTCAAAAGAACTTGTTTAGTATTATAGGATTAGCTTATTTATTTTATTTTATTTTATTTTTTTTTGAAGGAGTACTACAAATATATGAAATTATTAATTATTTAATAATTAAATTTTCCTCCTAAAAGTTTCCTAATAACGATATAAAAATTATTTATGGTAGTGTTTTTTATGATAGATCTTTTTAACGATTGACATTTCACCGTCCAGATACAATGGATGCTCTTATCGAGATTTCGAAAATGAATCGTAAATCGAAAAGTCACTTGTTTTTTTTTTCTCTTTTTTTTTTCGAAAGATAGAATCGTTTGGGAAACACTTAAGAGATAAAACGGTATGGTCTTTCATCATCGTGTTCGACATGAATGATCCACGCGTCTGATTCGGTTTAACGAAATCGAAAGTTTGAGCGTCGGTTATATTTTTCTCGTATGAAATCTAGACACCATTCTCTGTTATGTAAATTTGAGGCTTTTCACGTTGAAAAATCCCTTTTGAAAACGAGAGAGGATTTATGTCCTATCGATACCGACAAGTATACTCTTTTTCCTCTTTCTTTCTCTTTCTTTCTTTCTTTCTTTCTTTCTCTCTTGTTTCTATCATAGAATTTCATTGATTTATGACAACGGAGTACGATTAATCTCTAATTCATTTAACTTTTCATCACGGACGATGGACAAGAACGCGAGTAACATCGAACACATTTTATCCTTTGATACGGACACATTTGGACTTTTAATTTCATTAGCTTGGTCGTTTCATCATCGGTTATTACTACTATCCGTCGTGTTATTACTTTCATTAAAACGGTCCATCGGTTCCGGGTCCCATTCCCTCGCCCCTCCCCCCATCTCCAAACCCCCAATAATCAGGATTGATTTGGAAAAGGGAATTTCGGTTGGCCAGAATAATTCAATTTTTCAAGAATCCGATGGTATTATTGGCTCTGCTGGATGTTAAATGAACAAAAAAATATGACAGATGATTCAACAATTAATGTTTTCAATTATTTCATTAAAACTTTTAGGCATGGTTGAATTTTGCGTGGGGATGTTTTTCTATATGGCAGGGTTCAACGAGAATTTGTGTGTAAACGATAAAACTACGATGTGTGATGTACTTTTCTACTTGAGTACATTTAAATAAAGTTTTACATGATTGAATTATAATATTTTTCAAAGAAATGATAGATGTATATTTTATTCAAACAATTTACTTTAATAATTAATTATAAAATTAGGTATATAATATATTTAATATATTTTAAATATTTAGGTATATTATATTTTATAATCTATGTAATATATTTTAAATATAATATATCTTAGGTATATAATATTTAAAGATGTTCTCCACAAAAGCCACTATAGTGACACGTAGTACCTAAAAAGTTAATATTATATCTGATTTGAATTATTTCAATCGATCATTATCGTCATATATTATCTGTAAGATATTACGTTTGATCTTTGTTCGTTGGGTAGGATAATAAAAAAATATGATCCAGGGGAAAAAATGGAACAGGATTGGGGATGGTTGGATAGCTTGCATGAACTCGCTCGTTAAGTCGATGTCGAAGCTTTCCACGATAAAGTGACCTGTCCGATCATGGAAAACTTTTATCTCCCTCTCTCTCTCTCTGTCTCTCTTTCTCTCTCTTTCTCTATAGTTCTAGGAAAGTTCTAAGCAAGTTTACGTCCTGGACGTTCATCCTATAGTTCCAGCATCGTTTCTGGACCGATTGAAAAGTTTCCCAAAGTCTGCGGTAATCTCGACGCAGCGTTACCCTCGAAAATATGTTGTCCTAAGCTACAAACTCACGAAATACTTATAGACGTCTTCCCACGCTCGTATTTCCCCCTTTTCTTTTCTCTTCTTTTCTCTTCTTTTCTTTTCTTTCTTCATTTTGTTTGTTTTTTTTTCCTTTCCTTTCCCTTCTTTCGACTCCTCCACTCGACAAACTTTTGATCGCACGATCGTAAATATATCTATAAGGAAGTTTTTTACGAGTGCAAATCGGATTTCACCTCAGCGTACTTGCTTTAACTTACGTAGATTCAAACTTCACAATATATATATATTCTCTTGAGAAAGACGATTTATCGATAAGTGATTTTCTTGTCCGTTATCTCGATTATCCAAGTAATTAAAGTTCTTTTTTTTTTTTTTATTTAGCTACCATGGTTTAACACAAAAATCATCCGATAAAATTTATTTATATATCGCGTTAATTTTCGTGTTTTTTTCTTTTTTTGGTAAATATTTAATCTTTTGATCTCGAATGAATCCATCAATATTGATACGGCGAGATCGTTACATGCAATTGTTGCTATTTGTTGTCCATTGACTAGTAAGCAAAAAAGTATCTCGAAAATCTTAAATATACTATTTTTAAGATTTAAAATAAACAATAATAATTGAAGATAAATTAAAATATCCATTTTTTTTTATTTATTTCAATTTTTTTATGCTACTTTAATTTACTTAACTTAAATCGTAGATACGCCTTTGGTGCAGTCAAAGAGTTAACAAAAAATATATTAAAAAGTTTGTAAAAGAAACGAAAATATTGCACAATACTCGATTAGTAGGTTAATATTTTCGATAAATTCTCGAAACATCCCTAGGATGCTTTAAGTGCTTGCAGGACGAACGACAATCACGAGTAAACTTTATCAAATAATGAAGTAGTAGTAGTAGTAGTAGTAGTAGTAGTAGTAGGAGAGGTGCTAGTTCGTAAAACTCGATAGCTCCTTCATAGTTGACTCCTTCTACGATTCTATTCTAGTACTATAGAGATAGAAACTCGCGAAAACGGGGGATTGGGTTAGGTTGGGTTGGGTTGGGTTTGCTGCTGCTATTCCAGGTTGTTCTAGACTTTAGTCACTATACTTCCAGTCTTACAGCTCGCATCTACCTCTTTAGATTAATCGTTCCACTCTGCCAGGATATTACCTACGGTCTTTGATCGAAGACGCCATTGTACTCGAGCAATTTGCCAGTCGATAATTCAAAACTCCCGCCAAACCACCATCACCACCACCAACACCATCAGCATCACCATAGTCTCCGGAAGTTATCTATCCAAACGTTGCTTTCATTGTACGACGTGAATCACTCTCTGAACGGACTTTAATCGTTTACCATTATAAAAGGAAATAAAAAGGATTAAATTACACGTTAATTTTAATCGATTATGATGGAAGATCGTGTGTCAGGATTTAAAGGTAAAAATAAAACCAGAAAAAAAGGGAGCTAATTTTACTTGTTAACAATTTGAAAAAGTGGAAGTGGAACAAGGTGAGATGTGACAGTTTTTAAATAGAAATTCGTTAATTAATTCTCACCGTATCTCGTGATTAATTATTATTATTATATTATCCGACCTAATTTTCAATTTTATTATATCTGCAATATATCTTAGAGACTTCTTTTTTGATTTGTTTTTTTTCTTTCGAAGATATAAAATACCAAGAAAAATTATTCATTTAATTAAATATATAAATCAATTGTTCGTGCTTACCGATTTGCAGGAATCACGAATCTGGATAATTAAATTAGCTATGAAAAATAAATGAATTATTTAATGTCGATGTAAGTATTAATAGTAGATTAATCGACGATGTGCGTAAATGTAACATTTATTCGGCATAAATTATGACATTAGATACATAGATTAAGTTATAGATACAAAATGAATTGACTGTAGACAGGACTGTAGTGAAAATACATCGATGCTTCCTCGGTTTGAGTATTCAACGCGCTGTTTCGTATTCCTCAGTAAAGTCTTCTCTTCACCCTTGGAGATATTTTTTTTTTTTTTTGAAATACTCGTGCGGCTTGCAGGGTCGTGACAATTGATTTTTTTATTTTTTTTTATTCATATTTTTTTCCCCTTATACAGTAATTACTTTATAATCATTATCATTACAATTAATATTAATGTTATAACTATTATTATTATTATTAATTATTAATTATTAATATTATTATTATTAATTTTCTGTACACTTACGTAAATATGTATAATATTTATTTTATATATATATGTATATACGATCATCGATCGATCTACGACCCTGCAGCCACGAGAGATTTCTTTCAATTCATTTCCTTTCTGATTTTATTATTATTAGTATTATTATTATTATTATAATTATTATTATATTATTATTAATACATTATTATTATTATTATTAATATTTTGTATATACAAGATAATTTCTCTCTCTCTCTCTCCTCGCTTCTTTCTTCCCTCAAGTTTGAATTGCACAAAGAAGAAGAAGAAGAAGAAGAAGAAAAAGACGAAGAAGAAAAAACGTTTACGGTAAAAATTCTTATTTCATGCGATTAGAATTTTTCAGTCGGATTAAAAATAGAATTAAAAAAATGATTGTACAAATATTTGCAAAAAATCGAACAAGTAAATATTATAATCGATATACACGTAAATATATTTATATATGCGTACAATTTCGTAATACACACATAGATACACACAGAGGACAGTCTTTACAATTGGATTTAAAATTGAACGCGGGGAATAATAGGGGGAAAAAAATCAAAAATGACGTAATAAAAGAGTCTATTATACTTTTTTACAGCTTTGATTTTTGTCTTTGTTGTTTCTTTTTTTTTCTTTTTTTTTTTGATTTTTTTTTTACGACAAATACGAAAACAGCGAGCGATCTCAGCTCTGTCAAATGCGGAATTTCATTTCTATTTCTATGAGCTTATACAACGACGAACATAATTTGTCAAAAAAAAAAAAAAACTTTTCAAAGAGACGATGATAAATAATTAACAAAAATTGCACGATCTATCCCGGCTGCTCTCTCTCTTTCTCTCTCTCTCTCTCCCTCTCTCTCTCTTTCTTTTTCTCATTCACTTGACATGTAGCGATATGAGAATTCAATATTTTTTCTTTCTTTTTTTTCTTTTTTTATGAGAGCGAAACGAGACGATATACGTAAATATTGAATGTTTCTTTTTTTTTTTCTCTATTTTCGGTTTTTATTTTTGGTTTTAATTATTTCGTTCACTTTCTTATTCGTTTCGTTAGAACGAAAACGAACTACAACGACGACGACGACGACGACGACGAACAAAACGAAAATTATTTCCTTCTTTCTTTCTTTTTTTTTTTTTGTTCTTTTTTTATGCAAAACATAATGCGCGAGATTTTTGGCAAAAAAATATCGTCTTACTTTTAATTTCTTTTTTTTTTGGGGTTCTTTTTTTCTTTTTTGGTTTCTTTTCTCTCTCTCTCTCTCTCTCTCTCTCTCTCTCTCTTCTCTCTTTCTCCTCGTCATTTGTCACTAAATAATTATCATTTTATGTCGCCATAACTTATATACGTACAATTATTATAGATTTATTATAATATCGAATATAATATGAACCGTTTATACAATTAATAAGGATCACAGCCATAGCTTTGAATACGAATGTGTTTAGCTTCGTATTTTTTTAAGACCAGTACAATTATAATTCGATAGCGGCAATCATAAGAATAAGTTTCTCCAGTTTCTTAACTATTACCTAGAAATGCTAGATACTAAAAACTAGACATCGATTACATAGAGAAACTTGGATTAGATAGTCGAGCTAGAAAATTACTATCTAAATGAGAATAAAAACAAACAAAATTGTATATATATGAGGTATCGAAAAGTAATCAAAATGAGTACTTTGATGAGTACACTAACATTTAATTTGTGTCAATGAAAAATCAAAGAATTTTTTAAAAAGGGAATTAAACAATAAGGCAAAAAATATTAGAAAATGATGAAACAATTTCTTTGTTGATTATCATTTAAAATATGTTCAATAAATAAAAAGAAAAATTGTGATTACTTTTCGGTTCCCCTGATATATATATATATATATAATAATTAATAAATTTATATAAATTTGACTAGAGAGAAAATTGTTTAATATCGTATTACGTCAAATACTCTCTCGCATTAACAATTAATTTTAATGTCAAATATAAAACAAAAAAAAATATCAAAAAAAATCTTTGAAATTTTAACTAACGAATAATCTATAAATCATATATACATATATATTGTATATAATAAATGTAAAACATGTAACAAATATACCATAGTATATATATATTTATTGTATATAATATAAAAAAAATGTTCGATTAAACTCGACTATCGTATCCTAATGATCTAACAAACGTCAACTCGTCGTGTCTCAATTGACGTCAAATTTAAAAAGGAAAAAAAAATAGAGAAAGAGAACGAGATGATTGGTTAAGCCGTGAAATTGAAGATCGAGGATCCTTGCTGCCTAGAAAAAATAAAAAATTTAACGAACGACGACGTTGGCAGGAGCAAACACTCGATCGACGATCATCAGGACGTAGACAATAAATTCCTTTTCCTTTTTTATTCTTTTCATTTCTTTTTTTTTTTTTTTTTTTTTTTTTTGACGTTCGTTTCCAAGAGGAACGAACTCGTTGACGAATTTGTCAATTCTCTCTCTCTCTTTCTCTCTTTCTTAATTTCTATTCCTTTTTCTTTTTATCTTTGATTCAACGAGACAACGACATCGAATTTCACTACGTCCACTACTAAAACGTCTACATATATGTATATATCGTGTATGTGTATGTTATTCTTTCTGTATTTGTTGTACGTGCGTATGTCTACTGCATGTGTATGTGTAATATATATAAATATACATATATATGTATATATGAGAGTAGTGTGTATGTATATAGTATATTCATGTATATAACTATATATAATCTCTCTCTACACGTTCGAGGATAGAACTCGTCCCGCTTCCTCTTTTCCCTCGGAAATCGTCGAATTGAATTTTGATCCTCTTAACCTGATTCAAACGTCGATTTCAAATTAATTCCCGTGATTATACAGTGTACGCCCCGTCGTAGGCGTCCGTTCCGTTTCTCGATTAACGATCGAACGCATATATGATTTATATTTAAATATTACTTTCATATACATATACTTATTTAATATAGTATATATAGTATATTATAGTATAGTGTGGTATAATAGTACGATAGAGTGTTTGTTGTTGTTGTTTTCTTTTCACACTCTTACACTTTTCTTTTGATTTTTCATAATTTTTGTAATTCTTCTCTGCTGACACCATGGACGGATCTATATGTAGTCATTTGATTGATCATAATTCGTCAAATCATATTTTCTTTATTATTATTATTTATTTATTTATTTTTTTTGTTGATATTTTTTTTTTTTTTTTGGTGATAGAATTCCGAGAGACAGTTTAGAAGAAGCGGGTCTACGAAAAAACAGACTAGAGACCCAGCCGTTTGTGCAGCCAAAGAAGATAAGGTGACTTTCATTATCTTTTTGTTTCACTTTATGAAAGCGTGCATCGGTGGGTCTAAACTACGGCTAAGTAGTCAGGAGGGACCGTGATATCGGACGTACGTTCACTTATAAACCACCCTAGGAGGCTCTAATTACGTTTCGTTTTACTTTTATTTTTTTATTTTTTTTTTTTTTACTTTTTTCTTTTTCTTATTTCTTTTACTCGAGAAATTGTGAGAACAAGATTTTTACTATTTATCCATTCGAAATAGATGATTAAATTGTGAATATAAACTTGTCGTGTTTTTTTCTTACTAATTCTTTTTAGTTTTTTTTATTACGCGTCCGACTATTTCTAACTAATAATATATATAAGAATAACGACCATTTTTTCGTTAGATTTCGACGAAGATTATAATAAAAAAAAAAGACAGATGCACGTGGTTCGTAAATTTGCGAAACTTTTGTTTTTTTTTTCAATGCGTGTTTAAATACTTTGAAGAAAAAAAAAAATAAACAAGAAGAAAATTAAGCTAAAAATTCTCGACAAAATCTATAATTATATTTAGAAATTCTATAAAAAAAAATTATAAATTAATAATAAAAATAATAATAATAAATATAAATAAAAAATAATAAATTAATTTCTCTTAAGAATTATAAATAATCTAAATATTATTTATAAATTTTTGTTTCTTATTTTTGTCATCTACAATTTTATAAGATTGTTAATTTTATCGTTACTTCGCATAATCGATCTTTTTTTTTTTTTAATTAAAGTTCCAATCGTATTGATTTAACAAAGATTATCATTCGAAGAAAATCCACGAAGAAATTTGTCGAATCTACGCCAACGAGTCGGACGGTTGCAAACGCTATGAAAACAACAATAAACTAAATAGAGAAGTTCGCGTCTATTACTAACATAAGCGAACTTTACGGCTAAAATCTACTAAGGACTAGAAATCGGCTAGAGAAAGCATTAAACTTTAGTTACATATCTAAATATCTATCCTATTACTAAACTAATTTATACAGACATCGATGAGGTTTCTTAATAAAAGTATATTTATATATCTATATCTATATATGTAGGTATATCTATTTATATACAGGATGAATCCAAAATTCTTAGATGATTTTTTCAAATGAATTCAATTTCTAAGGATTATTGATACACCCTGTATATATATATGTAACATGTACCCGATTTTTCTGTAAAACACGAGACGGACACTATTTCTCTCTCTCTTTCTTTCTCGTTACTTTTCTTTTTTTTTTCAATATATCTATGTATGTGTGTGTGTGTGTGTTACTTTGAAAGAGTTTCATGGTTTAGAAGAGAATCGTTAGATTAGCTATAGTGTTGATTTTAACGTACTCGCGAGAGGAATCTTTCTGGCCGTTCTCGAGTTACAAAAAATCCGTTAAACCCTGTAACACGTAACTCCACTCGACTAAATGGCCACACCGAATCCGATTGGATTCGATTACGGACTTGTCTCCCCTCGAATCCCCCTTATCCACCAACATCTCCCACCCCTTCTATTCACCTCCTATTCACTACCGGACCCATCTTCTATCTCTTTTCCTTGTTAATCCAAGCAGTGGAGAACAGAATCGAACTCTCATTTCCTTTCTTTCTTTCATTCTTTCTTTCTTTTTTCTCTTTCTTTTTTACTAGTGCTAAATGAAAAAAAAAATCTAGAAAGATTGAGGCAGAATAAACGAAATGAGAGAAGAGAAATACATATATATATATATATATATATGTAAGCAATATGGCAGAGAGAGATTCGCAAAAATCTACTCTGCTTAATTAGGTACTCTTTTGCGTTTACTCGTTCCGGTACAAGTTCAGGAACGTGACCGTCTACTTTGCTAGAAGATTAGAAGAAGACGCGACCGGACGAAGGAAAATTCTCCAAAGAGATATGAACGATGTATATCGTGTGTTATACACTTATATTCTGGTTCATTCGATTAATTTTACGATATTAAAATACTGTACATTGTGTGTGTGCATATATATATATAGTAATTTTAATTTACTGTACATCAAATGGGTTTTTAACAAAAAAAAAAAAATAATAATAATAATTAAAATTATTTCGAGATAACTAAATAACATAAAAGGATATTTTAATATATTGCACGTAAATTTGTAATTAAACAATGATCGATACAAAAATCGAATCAAATGAACCACTACCATATATGGCACATTTATATGGTTAATAATACTCATAACGAAATCAGCTGACGATTCCTTTTTTACCAACGCACGACGATATTCATCAACAATTTTTAATCTTTCAAAGATTCGAAATTGTATTAGGGTGCAAGTAAAAATAGGTTCGTGCGTTTATCGAATTACAAATTGTATTATAAATTGCATAATGGATTGTACTTATTTTTTATTTTTTTTTGTAAAATTTACTTGGAAGTTATTATTGTGTTATAAATTGCATAATGAAATGTATTTATATTTTTTTTTGTAAAAAAATTTCGAAGTTATTTAAAAAAAAAATTTCAAAAACGCACGAACTTCTCAAGGGTTTTCACCCTAATAGAATAAATCTATAATTTCGCGTCTTCGTATATTTTTTTTGTTCTCCTCTAATCGGCATATATTTTATGTCGTATATACGCGTGGTGCATTTAGGTTTTCGATCGAAGCAGAAAGTTTTTTTTTTTTTTTATGATCCGAGGACGACTGTCGAAGGCGAGGAAAATCGATTCGAACGGGTTCTCCTTCGTTAACTGCTTATTAGAGTAATAGGATTTCGATGACATGTTCGATTTGATCGATCGATCGATCGATCGATCAAAATACATCGACAAATCGTTGTTCAGATTAGAAATTATTTCTTTCCCTGTATAACGATTATCTTTAACCGATCGATCATATTTAATGTGAACGAACAAATCACGCAACGTATAACGCAACTTTTCCTAATCATTAGCAAAAATAAAATTGGTTGTGTAAAACGTTGCGCAAATTTACATACGACCCCGCCTCCCTCATCCCTCAACAACTCACCCCTTCCACCAATAATAATGAGCGATTACGGCATGTGCGCTTTGCTCGTTTCGTTCATTTTTGCATTTTTTTTTTTCTTACTACGCGAAGCATGCTTTATTTTTTCCATTTTTTCATCCTTTTTTTGTTTGTTTGTTTGTTATACCTTTACATATATATATATACCTATAGCTCTCGCTATAATTTTTTATTTTTTATTAACGTTACTTTTTTTTTCCACCCAAGTTCGGGGAAGCTTTCATCATATCGTAGTTAAGCTTTATTTGTTATTTCATATTATGTATATATATATATTTTTTTTTTTGGCTGGTTTGCATCATGACGATTTTATCAATGGGGGTGGGGGATACAGTGCCAGCCAGTTCTCAGTAGTAGTAATAATAATAGTAATAGTAGTAGTAGCTCGATTCATTGGCACAAATTTTTGGCATTGAAGCCTATTTATATATTATATATTTATATATATATTTATATATTGCAATTTGTTAATCTTACATATCACTTATTTCCAATCGTAGTAATATTTCGTATTATTCGTTGTTGGATCATCCGATTGATCGCAAGAAACGATTTTGTTTGTTTGTTTGTTTCTATCGAGCTTGACTCGGAACGACTAGCAATGTATCCCGATTGAAAAATGAGAATTTTTTCTTATTTTTTTTCTTTTGTTTTTGTTTAGGTAACCTTTAAATGCGATTATCGTTTCGCAAGATTACAATTCTTACTTGCTAATACTTTGGTATAAGTTTGCTCGATCACTGTCGCTTTGTATACTTCGCTTAGGTATCGTTAGTCGCCGTTAGAAGCTAATTCATCGATTTACTAAAAATTAAAGACTACCGATTGGACGTTTGGCTTTCTTTTGCTCTTAGAGTGTCATTGGTTTTGTCATCTTTTATTCTTTAAAAGATTGATCCTCGAAATTGTACTCGTACTTTGATAAGGAAGAAAAATGATTTGAGTCATGAGAAGAACAAGTTTAAAATCTTTGAGATACGTTTTCGATGAAATTTCGAGGATTCTTTGTTTCCCATGTA
Source organism: Polistes dominula (assembly GCF_049000335.1). Classification (NCBI taxonomy): domain Eukaryota; kingdom Metazoa; phylum Arthropoda; class Insecta; order Hymenoptera; family Vespidae; genus Polistes; species Polistes dominula. The sequence goes on from NW_028300963.1 coordinate 4,885,820, forward strand.
CTCTTTTACTTCCAAGGACACCCTATATATATATATACACATATATATGTATATCTATACACACTTACATGTAATAATTATGCAAGCTGAACCATATAACGTTCGAAAAATGAATCTCACGTAGTTTCAATAATTAAATACCATTGATGTAGCAATAAAGTTTTGATTGAAACACATTTTCATAATAATTAAATGATCCTTTATAATTACTATTAAATTGAAAAAGCTCATTTCGTTGGAATATTATTATTACGTAAACGTTATAGGGTTCATTCTGTAAGCATTGATGTTAGTTGATTAAACAACTCCTACGTGTAGTGTTCGCAATCCCCACACTCCGATAGTGTGGGTGTGGACGGACACTAGGTGGGATTTGGATCCTCGTAGGCCTTTTCGTAGTCCCGTCGACGGATCACTGCAAAATGGGTCATCTGGAAGGAGTTGGTTTTCTTGCAGCCCCGTTCCAACGTACCCGTCATGCTGTACCCCATGTTAAAGTCGCTCGATGACACGTTCGACGTCAGGTACAACTGCGAACAGAGAGATAAATCGTGCTGATGTCAGTTAGATTGTAACCTTCCACGGGACAACCTTAGAAAGAAGATAGTTCTGTCACCTTTGAACGATTCTTCTGGTAGATTTATAGTTTAAGGTGTTGAGTGTTACACTCACGATCATACGAAAATTATGGGATTTATGAAAATAATCGAAGTATAAGAAATAAAAACACCTTATACGTATTTTTAATCAATCATTGAAAATTTATTAATTCGATAAACATTTTTATTGTTAACCCCCTTTTTAGACCCGAATTTGTTTTCGTTTAAGAAAAAATTATCTGAAATTAATATTCATGTGAATGAAAGTAATAAAATATACTTTTTATTTATTTATTTATAACTTTTCTATGATCATCAAAATTTGGAACAACACAAAAAAATTCTGATAAATATTTGTATTAAAATAAATGTACAGAAAAGTATTATGTACATTACAATGTGCAGAGGGTCTGAAGAGGTTAACATTTTCACTGACGTTGTCTCGAATCGTTGAGCATGGAATAAAAGGATAAAAATGAAAGGAAAGGAAAGGATAAAAAGAATTATTGAAGAAGGACAACGCGTGAGTCGCGAACGATCCATCTTAATAATTATGTTCGTTAAATCTTTCACCCATGTTCTCGCGTTGACCTCGAATTTCAAAAAAACTGGGTTAAACACGGCGCGGAAATATTTAATGACCGACACTGGGATGGACTTACCCCGTGTTTTTTTCTCTCTCTCTTTCTCTCCTGTGGTTTTCACGAAATTTGACCTACTTTGTTATATAATTTTTCTTTTTGCTTTTTCCTTTTCCTGTTTTTTTTTTTAATTTTTTTTTCTATTTTTTTTTTTTTTTTTTTTAACAATCGCATCAACGCGAAAGGACGCGTGTTACGTGGCATACGGAAGAAAGCTTTTAATAACGTGCCTTTAAAGTACCTTTATATATACGCGTGTGTATATATATATATATATTTCTATATAACATAGCACTTTGGTATAATCGTGCTACTTTGGCCTCGGGCCGACCTCTTTCGGCCGAAAACTCCGAACAATGCATAACTGACAAGTTAGAACCCCACTGTATACGCGTTTTCACTTTTTCGCATATATTTTATTTCTAGTTTTTTTTTCCTTCCCTTTTCCTTCCCCTTTTTCTCTTTATCTTCCCTCTTCTGTCGAATTCAGACATAATTCAAATAATTCGTTAATACTCTATAAACTACGATGAACTTTCAGTAAACAGACACCACCCTAATTTCTTCTCATTATTTCGTTAGTCAAAATTTGAGATTATTTATGAAATTAATTGATCACATTTTTGTGTGTGTTATTTTAGATGAATTTTCTTCTTTTGAAATTTGACGATAATGCCAATCGAATTACGCGAACAAAGTAAATTTATTAAACATTATCGTTCGTAGTCGAACGATACAACGTAAACTTAACAAGATGAAAGTGCCGTGAAAATTGTCAGCAAGCATAATCGACTTGCTCTCGTGTGAGCCATTAGAGAAGCGTGAACTTCGTTTTCAAACTAGATTACTAACGAGAAGAAACGCGTGTACGCGTAACATAGTACCTTCTATAATACTACTACTACTTGTTCGTGAAACTATCACCACCACCACTATTATTACCTACTACGATGAGAATGACGACAACGAACCTAAGAAACACTTGGAATTATTCTCTTACTCACTGTAGACCTTCCCACGAGATCACACTTTGCTCGTTTGCGAATATATTGGATGATAAAATAGAATTAGACAATTCTATTATTGTATCTATCTCGAATGAATTAGTTCGTTGTGTCAATTTAAAAGTTTTCAGTCAAAAAAATCCATTGAATTGATCGAAAATTACACGTAAATGTAACATTATCAATATCAAGTAAAAAAGCAATTATCTTATTCTTTCTTTTTAATTACTTCATTAATCGATTTACATAATTGAGAAATAATTCATGAAAACATTTATAATACTTGTATTAATTGATAGAATAATTAATTATTCTTTGATTACTTTGCAAACTTTATGAAAATATTAATATTTCGAATGATCAATTCTACTATCATTAATATTTCAATTAAATTTGTTTAAATTATTCTCTATCTCTTTTTTTCTTTTTACATTTTGCAATACGATAAAACGATATAAGAAATATGAAAGTTGGTGAAAATATAATAACGAGTGTATTGTATAAGAAGAACCTGTATTGTATCGTTAAAAAAAGAATGGATAGATAAACGGGGAGAAAATTTGACGATACCACAAAAAAAAAAACTCGTCTATTCTATGATGCAAAGGTTTCTTTAGGAACAGGTATTCGTGAATTCTTCAAATATGTATCCAAATGCTATACCTGTGTAAAAACTACATATTTCAGGACGAATGCATGTTCCTTCTAAGAACGTCTATGGCTTCCATTGAAGATTCTTCTTAACGAGACTTTTTCAATACATATATATGTACATATATTTTTTCAAATAACTATGACTTCCCAGTGTATCGATTTTGTTTCCTTCCTTTCTTTCTTTCTTTCTATCTTGGAGAAAAAAGAAAGAAAGAAAAAAAAATCTTAAAGAATATCTCGTAGAAATTCACACCTTTATGGGTGGCAACAAAATGAAAGAGTGTGTGAGTAAGAAGTGAGAGTGAGAGAGTGAGAGAGAGATATAGCGATAAAAGAGGATTTTGTTGAAGAACACAAAAGAGAAGTACTCCTCCATACTACTATGTGCAAACTCTATGTATTTCCTTTTTATTACGTGTAGGAGAGGATACTTTAACCAAGAAATCCTCGATTTAACGCAGCTGCTTTTGCTGGAAGCGTTAGAAACGTTTCAACGTTGCCTCTCTACAAGCGCGAACGTGGCTTTGATTACACGAAGTATTAGAATTCGTGCAATTTTACGAAATAACCGTAGCGTGATATTCAAAGTGAATGTTGCAATATATATATATATATATATATATATATAGAGAGAGAGAGAAAGAGAGAGAGAAAGAGAGAGAGGCAAATCCGAAATTTCTAATTTCCCTCCAATGAAATTCCTTTAGGTATTAAAAAGAAACTTTTACTTTTTTTCCTGAATGACACGAACTACCCCTTTCAAACGTTGCTACTTTAATTGCAATTTGATTTGCATATTTTATTTGCTATTTCATTATGCTATCGTTACAAACGTCGTACAATTTTTATTCATCAAACGTACGTCCTCAATTTGAGTGTTTAGTGAAATGAATAATTTTTATTAAATAATAATAATATAAAGAAAAAAATGATTTATATTATAAAATAAAGATAAAATACAAGGTCGGGATATTTTATTTTTTTTGCAACAATTGTCATTCGTTGTCGAGGAATGAAAGAAAGAACGAAAAAAAAAAAAGTATAAGAATAATTCACGTGAAAATATTTCATATCGGAGATTTTATCGAAACGTTTATGTATTCCTTCTCTCTCTCTCTCTCTCTCTCTCTCTGCTTTCGAATGAGCTACAAAGGATCCTTCTTCCTTCGGGAAAAGGTTTTTCACGCGATATTTCACATTTTTCGTTTGCACCGAGTAAAACATTTCTCATGCTATTTGAAACATTTCCTTTGATACTTCGTTATGGTGTTATATTAACGACC